>NW_028319099.1:92500-122327 GCF_062004578.1 Staurois parvus
TCAATGAGCCTTCCCTCTCTACCACCATCAATGAGCCTTCCCTCCCACCTCCATCAATAAGCCTTCCCTCCAACCTCCATCAATGAGCCTTTCCCCCGACCTTCATCAAGAAGCCTTCCCTCCCCACCTCCATCAATGAGCCTTACCTCACACCTCCATCAATGAGCCTTCCCTCCAGCCTCCATCAATGAGCCTTCCCTCCCCACCTCCATCAATGAGCCTTCCCTCCCCACCTCCATCAATGAGCCTTCCCTCCCTACCTCCATCAATGAGCCTTCCCTCCCCACCTCCATCAATGAGCCTTTCCCCCCACCTCCATCAAGAAGCCTTCCCTCCCCACCTCCATCAATGAGCCTTTCCCCCCACCTCCATCAAGAAGCCTTCCCTCCCCACCTTTATCAATGAGCCTTCCCACCCCACCCTTATCTGGGGTACTCTATTAGGCCAAATCCAACCAGAGCAAGCACTTAGCCCCACCCCTTTCTCCTCTCTCACAAACTCCTATTGGCTTATGAGGCTCTGCTGACAATAAGTGGCCAATGGGAGGGGCTGCACAATACTACAATGTCATGCTATAATATTACATAATCAGGTTAAAATAAAAGTCCATCTAGTTCAACGAGCTAAAAAACCACAAAGACACACAAAGCTCCATATACACAATCTGTACCCCCAGCTGATCCAGAGGAGGGCAAAAAACAATGTTTTTACCAAAATGCACAATAGATGCAACAAGTGGGATTTGTCACAAATAGAACGCGCTTTTGTCGCAATGGGGTGACTCTACCTCCCTGACACCCTCCTGACACCCTTCTGACACCCTCCTGACACCCTCCTGACACCCTTCTGACACCCTCCTGACACCCTCCTAACACCCTTCTGACACCCTCCTGACACCCTTCTGACACCCTCCTGACACCCTCCTAACACCCTTCTGACACCCTTCTGACACCCTTCTGACACCCTCCTGACACCCTCCTGACACCCTCCTAACACCCTTCTGACACCCTCCTGACACCCTCCTGACACCCTCCTGACATCCTCCTGACACCCTTCTGACACCCTCCTGACACCCTCCTGACTCCCTCCTGACATCCTCCTGACACCCTCCTGACACCCTTCTGACACCCTCCTGACACCCTCCTGACACCCTTTTGACACCCTCCTGACACCCTCCTGACACCCTTCTGACACCCTCCTGACACCCTTCTGACACCCTCCTGACACCCTCCTAACACCCTTCTGACACCCTTCTGACACCCTCCTGACACCCTCCTGACACCCTCCTAACACCCTCCTGACATCCTCCTGACACCCTCCTAACACCCTTCTGACACCCTCCTGACACCCTCCTGACTCCCTCCTGACACCCTCCTGACACCCTCCTGACACCCTCCTGACATCCTCCTGACACCCTCCTGACACCCTTCTGACACCCTCCTGACACCCTTCTGACACCCTCCTGACACCCTCCTGACACCCTCCTGACACCCTCCTGACATCCTCCTGACACCCTCCTGACACCCTCCTAACACCCTTCTGACACCCTCCTGACACCCTCCTGACTCCCTCCTGACATCCTCCTGACATCCTCCTGACGCCCTCTCGACACCCTTCTGACACCCTCCTGACTCCCTCCTGACACCCTCCTGACACCCCGCTCTGCTATGGAAATCTCAGATGATGGAATTTATTTCATTAGCATAGAGCGGCCTTTGAAGACGCAGAAACGGTTCGCCGATTGCTGGCGCTCAATGTTGTAGTAACATTGTTACCATCTGCATTGCGTCCAATTATGACACTTCCTGCCCAGCGATGGAAAGTCATCAATATTTTGCTGCTTCTGTTTCATCTATTGAACAATCTCTCTCCTTCATAAAAAGCTGCTCGGGGCAAAAAAACAAAAAAAAAACGAAATAACTTCGAGATTGTGATGCGATTCTGTCATATACGTAACTTTCTGTAATACATTGTACATTTGTGCCTTTCTAATAAAGCTTTCATGGAACAAAAAGCCAAAATAAAGTTGTTCATAAATAAATCCCACTGATGCGGAGTGAATTCTCTCCACTCCAATCCGGGCTCCGCCCATTATTTGCAAATCAGTGAGATGATTGTAGTGAACTACCCTTACACCTTTACTAGGTATACACTATATTGTCCCAAGTATTACCCCCCCAATCATGTGATTCAGGTGTTCCAATCCCCTCCATATCATGTGATTCAGGTGTTACAATCCCCTCCCAATCATGTGATTCAGGTGTTCCAATCATCTCCATATCATGTGATTCAGGTGTTCCAATCCCCTCTAAATCATGTGATTCAGGTGTTCCAATCCCCTCCATATCATGTGATTCAGGTGCTCCAATCCCCTCCAAATCATGTGATTCAGGTGTTCCAATCCCCTCCATATCATGTGATTCAGGTGTTCCAATCCCCTCCAAATCATGTGATTCAGGTGTTCCAATCCCCTCCATATCATGTGATTCAGGTGTTCCAATCCCCTACCAATCATGTGATTCAGGTGTTCCAATCCCTTCCATATCATGTGATTCATGTGTTCCAATCCCCTCCCAATCATGTGATTCAGGTGTTCCAATCCCCGCCCAATCATGTGATTCAGGTGTTCCAATCCCCCCCATATCATGTGATTCAGGTGTTCCAATCCCCCCCATATCATGTGATTCAGGTGTTCCAATCCCCTCCATGGACACAGGTGTATACAATCAAGCCCCTAGGCATGCAGACGGCTTCTACAAACATTGGTGAAAGAATGGGTCACTCTCAGGAGCTCAGTGACTCCAAGCGTGGTCCCGTGATAGGTGGCCACCTGGACAATAAGTCCATCCGTGACATTTCCTGGCTACTAAATATTCCACGCTCAACTGTTAGTGGGATTATAACAAAGTGGAAGCAACTGGGAACAACAGCCACTCAGCCACCAAGTGGTAGGCCACGTCACATGACAGGGCGGGGTCAGCACATGCTGAAGCGCACAGTGCGCAGAAGTCACCAACTGTCTGCAGAGTCAATAGCTAAAGACCTCCAAACTTGGTGTGGCCTTCAGATGAGCCCAACAACAGTGCGTAGAGAGCTTCATGGAATGGGTTTCCATGGCCGAGCAGCTGCATCCAAGCCTTCCATCACCAAGTGCAATGCAAAGCGGCGGATGCCGTGGTGTAAAGCACGCCGCCACTGGACTCTAGAGCAGTGGAGATGTGTTCTCTGGAGGGACCAATCACGCTTCTCTGTCTGGCAATACGATGGACATGTCTGGGTTTGGCGGTGGCCAGGAGAACGGTACTTGCCTGACTGCATTGTGCCAAGTGTAAAGTTTGGTGGAGGGGGGATTATAGCATGGGGTTGTTTTTCAGGGGTTGGGCTTGGCCCCCTAGTTCCAGTGAAGGGAACTCTTAAGGCGACATCTTGGACCATTTCATGCTCCCAACTTTGTGGGAAGAGTTTGGGGATGGCCCCTTCCTGTTCCAACATGACTGCGCACCAGTGCACAAAGCAAGGTCCATAAAGACATGGAGGAGCCAGTTTGGGGTGGAGGAACTTGACTGTCCTGCACAGAGTCCTGACCTCAACCCCATAGAACACCTTTGGGATGAATTAGAGCGGAGACTGCGAGCCAGGCCTCCTCCCCCGACATCAGTGCCTGACCTTACGTATTATACATGGAGATCATATCCCCCTTATGTATTATACATGGTGATCATATCCCCCCCCCTTATGTATTATACATGGAGATCATATCCCCCCCTTATGTATTATACATGGTGATCATATCCCCCCCTTATGTATTATACATGGTGATCACATCCCCCCCCCCCTTATGTATTATACATGGAGATCATATCCCCCCTTATGTATTATACATGGAGATCATATCCCCCTTATGTATTATACATGGAGATCATATCCCCCTTATGTATTATACATGAAGATCATATCCCCCCATATGTATTATACATGAAGATCATATCCCCCCCTTATGTATTATACATAGAGATCATATCCCCCCCTTATGTATTATTCATGGAGATCATATCCCCCCTTATGTATTATACATGGAGATCATATCCCCCCCTTATGTATTATACATGGTGATCATATCCCCCCCCCCTTATGTATTATACATGGAGATCATATCCCCCCCTTATGTATTATACATGGTGATCATATCCCCCCCTTATGTATTATACATGGTGATCACATCCCCCCCCCCCTTATGTATTATACATAGAGATCATATCCCCCCTTATGTATTATACATGGAGATCATATCCCCCCTTATGTATTATACATGGAGATCATATCCCCCTTATGTATTATACATGGTGATCATATCCCCCCTTATGTATTATACATGAAGATCATATCCCCCCCTTATGTATTATACATAGAGATCATATCCCCCCCTTATGTATTATTCATGGAGATCATATCCCCCCTTATGTATTATACATGGAGATCATATCCCCCCCCTTATGTATTATACATAGAGATCATATCCCCCCTTATGTATTATACATGGAGATCATATCCCCCCTTATGTATTATACATAGAGATCATATCCCCCCCTTATGTATTATTCATGGGGATCATATCCCCCCTTATGTATTATACATGGAGATCATATCCCCCCCCTTATGTATTATACATGGAGATCATATCCCCCTTATGTATTATACATGGAGATCATATCCCCCCTTATGTATTATACATGGAGATCATATCCCCCCTTATGTATTATACATGGAGATCATATCCCCCCTTTATGTATTATACATGGAGATCATATCCCCCCCTTATGTATTATACATAGAGATCATATCCCCCCCTTATGTATTATTCATGGAGATCATATCCCCCCTTATGTATTATACATGGAGATCATATCCCCCCCCTTATGTATTATACATGGAGATCATATCCCCCCTTATGTATTATACATGGAGATCATATCCCCCCTTATGTATTATACATGGAGATCATATCCCCCCTTATGTATTATACATGGAGATCATATCCCCCCTTATGTATTATACATGGAGATCATATCCCCCCCTTATGTATTATACATGGAGATCATATCCCCCTTATGTATTATACATGGAGATCATATCCCCCTTATGTATTATACATGGAGATCATATCCCCCTTATGTATTATACATGGAGATCATATCCCCCCTTATGTATTATACATGGAGATCATATCCCCCCCTTATGTATTATACATAGAGATCATATCCCCCCCTTATGTATTATACATGGAGATCATATCCCCCCTTATGTATTATACATGGAGATCATATCCCCCCTTATGTATTATACATGGAGATCATATCCCCCCCTTATGTATTATACATGGAGATCATATCCCCCCCTTATGTATTATACATAGAGATCATATCCCCCCCTTATGTATTATTCATGGAGATCATATCCCCCCTTATGTATTATACATGGAGATCATATCCCCCTTATGTATTATACATGGAGATCATATCCCCCTTATGTATTATACATGAAGATCATATCCCCCCATATGTATTATACATGAAGATCATATCCCCCCCTTATGTATTATACATAGAGATCATATCCCCCCCTTATGTATTATTCATGGAGATCATATCCCCCCTTATGTATTATACATGGAGATCATATCCCCCCCTTATGTATTATACATGGTGATCATATCCCCCCCCCTTATGTATTATACATGGAGATCATATCCCCCCCTTATGTATTATACATGGTGATCATATCCCCCCCTTATGTATTATACATGGTGATCACATCCCCCCCCCCTTATGTATTATACATAGAGATCATATCCCCCCTTATGTATTATACATGAAGATCATATCCCCCCCTTATGTATTATACATAGAGATCATATCCCCCCCTTATGTATTATTCATGGAGATCATATCCCCCCTTATGTATTATACATGGAGATCATATCCCCCCCTTATGTATTATACATAGAGATCATATCCCCCCTTATGTATTATACATGGAGATCATATCCCCCCCTTATGTATTATACATAGAGATCATATCCCCCCCTTATGTATTATTCATGGGGATCATATCCCCCCTTATGTATTATACATGGAGATCATATCCCCCCCCTTATGTATTATACATGGAGATCATATCCCCCTTATGTATTATACATGGAGATCATATCCCCCCTTATGTATTATACATGGAGATCATATCCCCCCTTATGTATTATACATGGAGATCATATCCCCCCCTTATGTATTATACATGGAGATCATATCCCCCCCTTATGTATTATACATAGAGATCATATCCCCCCCTTATGTATTATTCATGGAGATCATATCCCCCCTTATGTATTATACATGGAGATCATATCCCCCCCCTTATGTATTATACATGGAGATCATATCCCCCCTTATGTATTATACATGGAGATCATATCCCCCCTTATGTATTATACATGGAGATCATATCCCCCCTTATGTATTATACATGGAGATCATATCCCCCCTTATGTATTATACATGGAGATCATATCCCCCCCTTATGTATTATACATGGAGATCATATCCCCCTTATGTATTATACATGGAGATCATATCCCCCTTATGTATTATACATGGAGATCATATCCCCCCTTATGTATTATACATGGAGATCATATCCCCCCTTATGTATTATACATGGTGATCATATCCCCCTTATGTATTATACATGGAGATCATATCCCCCCCTTATGTATTATACATAGAGATCATATCCCCCCCTTATGTATTATACATGGAGATCATATCCCCCCTTATGTATTATACATGGAGATCATATCCCCCCTTATGTATTATACATGGAGATCATATCCCCCCCTTATGTATTATACATGGAGATCATATCCCCCCCTTATGTATTATACATAGAGATCATATCCCCCCCCTTATGTATTATTCATGGAGATCATATCCCCCCTTATGTATTATACATGGAGATCATATCCCCCCCCTTATGTATTATACATGGAGATCATATCCCCCCTTATGTATTATACATGGAGATCATATCCCCCCTTATGTATTATACATGGAGATCATATCCCCCCTTATGTATTATACATGGAGATCATATCCCCCTTATGTATTATACATGGAGATCATATCCCCCTTATGTATTATACATGGAGATCATATCCCCCCCTTATGTATTATACATGGAGAGCATATCCCCCCCTTATGTATTATACATGGTGATCATATCCCCCTTATGTATTATACATGGAGATCATATCCCCCCTTATGTATTATACATGGAGATCATATCCCCCTTATGTATTATACATAGAGATCATATCCCCCCCTTATGTATTATACATGGAGATCATATCCCCCTTATGTATTATACATGGAGACCATATCCCCCCCATGTATTATACATGGAGACCATATCCCCCCCTTATGTATTATACATGGAGATCATATCCCCCCCCCTTATGTATTATACATGGAGATCATACCCCCCTTATGTATTATACACGGAGATCATATCCCCCCTTATGTATTATACATGGAGATCATATCCCCCCCTTATGTATTATACACGGAGATCATATCCCCCCTTATGTATTATACATGGAGATCATATCCCCCCTTATGTATTATACATGGAGATCATATCCCCCCTTATGTATTATACATGGAGATCATATCCCCCCTTAATCTCCTCCTCTCAGTAGAGAATACATTCTGTTCTTCTAATCTCTCCTCATAGCTGATCTCCTCCATGCCTCCTATCAGTTTGGTTGCCCTTCTCTGTACTTTCTCCTGTTCCCCAATGTTATTTTTGTGAATTGGAGCCGAAAACTGAACTGCATATTCCAGATGAGGTCTTAATAATGATTTGTACCCGGGGGGGGGGGATGATATCTTTCTTTCTGGAGTCTATACCTCTCCTAATAGAAGACAGGATTTTGCTCGCTTTAGAACCCGCAGCTTGGCATTGCTGCCATTATTAAGCTTGTGATCTACCAGAACCCCCAGATCCTTCTCCACCATTGACCCCCCTCAGATCCTTCTCCACCATTGACCCCCCCCCAGATCCTTCTCCACCATTGACCCCCCCCAGATCCTTCTCCACCATTGACCCCCCCCAGATCCTTCTCCGCCATTGACCCCCCTCAGATCCTTCTCCGCCATTGACCCCCCCCAGATCCTTCTCCGCCATTGACCCCCCTCAGATCCTTCTCCACCATTGACCCCCCTCAGATCCTTCTCCACCATTGACCCCGCCAGATCCTTCTCCACCATTTACCCCCCTCAGATCCTTCTCCACCATTGACCCCGCCAGATCCTTCTCCACCACTCACCCCCCCCCCAGTTGTACCCCCCTAGTATGTATGATGCATATTCTTAGCCCCCAAGTGCATAACCTTACATTTATCACCATTAGCCCTCATTGGCCCCATAGTCCCCAAATTACACAGAGCATTGAGGTCGGCTTGTAAGTTGGAGACATCCTGTAAGGACGTTATTCCCGGCACAGCTTGGTGTCATCTGCAAACACTGAACCTTGTTTTGTAATTTCAGCCTATTGATGGCTTCACTGATAGTGACAGCTCTTTGGATCTCATCTTGAGGGTTGACAGCAACAGATTCCAAATGCAAATAGCACACTTGAAATGAACTCTGGACCTTTTATCTGCTCATTGGAATTGGGATAATGAGGGAATAACACACACCTGGCCATGGAACAGCTGAGAAGCCAATTGTCCCATTACTTTTGGTCCCTTAACAAGTGGGAGGCACATATGCAAACTGTTGTAAGTCCTACACCGTTCACCTGATTTGGATGTAAACACCCTCAAATTAAAGCTGACAGTCTGCAGTTAAAGCACATCTTGTTCATTTCATTTCAAATCCATTGTGGTGTATAGAGCCAAAAATGTTAGAATTGTGTCCATGTCCCAATATTTACGGACCTGACTGTATACCACGTCCACAGCTACCCCTCTGTCCAAGTTTATCATGTCCACCGCCACCCTTCTATCCAAGTATACCATGTCCACAGCCACCCCTCTGTCCAAGTATATCATGTCCACCGCCACCCCTCTGTCCAAGTATACCACGTCCACCGCCACCCCTCTGTCCAAGTATACCACGTCCACCACCACCCCTCTGTCCAAGTGTACCACGTCCACCGCCACCCCTCTCTCCAAATATACCACGTCCACCGCCACCCCTCTGTCCAACTATACCACTTCCACAGCCACCCCTCTGTCCAAGTATACCACGTCCACAGCCACCCCTCTGTCCAAGTCTACCATGTCCACCGCCACCCCTCTGTCCAAGTATACCACGTCCACAGCCACTCCTCTGTCCAAGTATACCACGTCCACAGCCACCCCTCTGTCCAAGTATACCATTTCCACAGCCATCCATCTGTCCAAGTATACCGTGTCCACAGCCACCACTCTGTCCAAGTATACCACGTTCACAGCCACCCCTCTGTCCAAGTATACCGTGTCCCCCATAGCCCCTCTGTCCAAGTATACCACATCCACCGCCACCCCTCTGTCCAAGTATACCGTGTCCCCCACCACCCCTCTGTCCAAGTATACCACGTCCACAGCTACCCCTCTGTCCAAGTATACCACGTCCCCCACCACCCCTCTGTCCAAGTATACCACGTCCACAGCCACCCCTCTGTCCAAGTATACCACGTCCACAGCCACCCCTCTGTCCAAGTATACCACGTCCACAGCCACCCCTCTGTCCAAGTATACCACATCCACCGCCACCCCGCTGTCCAAGTATACCACGTCCACCGCCACCCCTCTGTCCAAGTATACCACATCCACCGCCACCCCTCTGTCCAAGTATACCGCGTCCCCCACCACCCCTCTGTCCAAGTATACCACGTCCACAGCTACCCCTCTGTCCAAGTATACCACGTCCCCCACCACCCCTCTGTCCAAGTATACCACGTCCACAGCCACCCCTCTGTCCAAGTATACCACGTCCACAGCTACCCCTCTGTCCAAGTATAACACGTCCACAGCCACCCCTCTGTCCAAGTATACCACGTCCACCGCCACCCCTCTGTCCAAGTATACCACGTCCACCGCCACCCCTCTGTCCATGTATACCACGTCCACCGCCACCCCTCTGTCCAAGGTTTTGCTCACCTCCTCATTAAAAGAAATCAGATTTGTTGGACAACTGTCTTTCATGAATCCACGCCGTCTGTTACAATATTTGTTTCCAGCAATAACTCCTCTATGTGGTCTTTTATTCAACTCTCCAATATCTTCCCAACTTACATCATCTTCTGTCCATCAGTTGACTTTTTCACTTTCTTCATCTACAGTTCAACATCCCAACAAAAACTTCTACAGACTTTTTACAAACAATAAATAACAATTGTCATGTATCCTATCGGAGACTCCGCAGGGAATTCTCTTCTGATCTCCAGCCTGTGACCACATAGACTCTAAATGTACATTTCATCTGCAAAACAAGTTGTTGTAATTAGAACTCATGTGAATTATTACAGAAATAACTTCCCTCCTCCGGGGACTACATACACCTCTGTGATCACTTCCTGACAAAACAGTCCTGCCTGTCCCATCATTAACCGTTCACAGTCATCAACAGACAAGAGAAACAGGGAGAGAACAATAGTCAGATGGAAAGGAAGAAAGAAAAGAACAAAAGAAAAGAGGAAAAGAAAAAAAAGGAGAAAAAAAAAAAGAAAAGAAAAAAAGAAAAGAACACAAAATAAAAAAAAGAAGAAGATTGAAAAAAAGGAGAAAAAAAAAAGAATAGAAGGAAGGAGGAAAGAAAAAAGATGAAAAGAAGGAAGAAAAGAAAAAGAAAACAAAGAAACGGAAAGAAAAAAAAAAGAAGAAAAGATAAAAAAAGAAATGGAGAAAAGAAAAAAAAAGGAGAAAATAATAAAAAGTAGAAAAGAAAAAAAAGAAGAAAAGAAAAAAAAAGAAAAAGTAGAAAAGAAAAAAAAAGGAGCAAAGAATAAACAGAAGAAAAGAAAAAAGGAGAAAAGAAAAATGGAAGAAAAGAAGGAAGGAAGAAATAAAAAAGTTAAAAAGGAGGAATAAAAGGAAAAGGAGAAAGGAGAAAAGGAGAAAATAATAAAAAGCAGAAAAGAGAAAAAGAAGAAAAGAAAAAGGAAAAAAGAATAAACAGAAGAACAGAAAAAAAGGAGAAAAGAAAAAAGAGAAAAGAATAAACAAAAGAAAAGAAAAAAAGGAGCAAAGAAAAAATAAAGAAAAAGGAAAAAAAGAAGGAAGGAAGAAAGAAAAAGCTAAAAAGAAGGAGGAATAAAAGGAAAAGGAGAAAAAAAAAGAAGAAAAGAAGAAAGAAAAAAGATAAAAAGAGGGAAAAAAAGAACAGAGAGAAGAAAAGAAAAAAAAGAAAAGGAGAAAATAAAAAATGAAGAAAAGAAGGAAGAAGAAAGAAAAAAGATAAATAGAGGAAAAAAAGAAAGAAAAAAAAAAGAAAAGAAAGAAAAAAGAAAAAAAAAAGAAAAGAAGAAATGAAAAGGAGGAACAAAATAAAAGACAAAAAGAAAGAAAAAATAAAACATAAAATATTTTTAAAAAATGGCAAGGAAAGAAGAGGAAGGAAAAAAGCAAATAGAAAAAGTGAAGAAGAAAAGAAAAAAATGGAAATGAAAAATGAAAAGAAAAGAAACGGAAAGCAGAAAGGGATCTGCTCCATAAGACTGGTGCTACTCTTTCATTGCCCAATCACAGGCTGGGGGTGTGTCAGTGACCAAGCTCTCTGCAGTAGAGTATAGTGAGGTCACTGACCTGCATGTACTGTCTGGCAGGGGATCAGAAAGCTGGCTGACAAGAATCTCACTACCTCTGGAAGCAGATCAGCTCACATATATCGATTCCAGCCTTGCAGTTACCGGTTTTCCTGGATTTATTGAAAGCAAAGATTCCATTGGTCCTACATCCATAAAGGAGAGGTGTGTCCCCTCCATGGTCATCCTCGGTCACCTGGGGTCAGAGATGACGTAGTAAACACATTGGCTAGGAGTCTCCGTCATGCCTATCTGGGGCCAGTGACCAGCACCATCTTGACCTGATGTACTAGATCTGCCCAGTAATGATTGGCTCTGCCCTGTAATGATTGGCTCTGCCCAGTAATGATTGGCTCTGCCCTGTAATGATTGGATCTGCCCAGTAATGATTGGCTCTGCCCTGTAATGATTGGCTCTGCCCAGTAATGATTGGCTCTGCCCAGTAATGATTAGATCTGCCCAGTAATGATTGGCTCTGCCCTGTAATGATTGGCTCTGCCCAGTAATAATTGGATCTGCCCAGTAATGCTTGGCTCTGCCCAGTAATGATTGGCTCTGCACAGTAATGATTGTCTCTGCCCAGTAACGATTGGATCTTCCTAGTAATGATTGGCTTTGCCCAGTAATAATTGCATCTGCCCAGTAATGATTGGCTCTACCCTGTAATGATTGGATCTGCCCAGTAATGATTGGCTCTACCCTGTAATGATTGGATCTGCCCAGTAATGATTGGCTCTGCACATTAATGATTGGATCTGCCCAGTAATGATTGGCTCTGCCCAGTAATGATTGGATCTGCCCAGTAATGATTGGCTCTGCCCAGTAATGAATGGCTCTGCCCAGTAATGATTGGCTCTGTCCAGTAATGATTGGATCTGCCCAGTAATGATTGGCTCTGTCCAGTAATGATTGACTCTGCCCTGTAATGATTGAATCTGCCCAGTAATGATTGGCTCTGCCCTGTAATGATTGGCTCTGCCCTGTAATGATTGAATCTGCCCAGTAATGATTGGCTCTGCCCGGTAATGATTGGATCTGCCCAGTAATGATTGGCTCTGCACATTAATGATTGGATCTGCCCAGTAATGATTGGCTCTACCCTGTAATGATTGGCTCTGCCCAGTAATGATTGGCTCTACCCTGTAATGATTGGATCTGCCCAGTAATGATTGGCTCTGCCCAGTAATGATTGGCTCTGCCCAGTAATGATTGGCTCTGCCCTGTAATGATTGGCTCTGCCCAGTAATGATTGGATCTGCCCAGTAATGATTGGCTCTGCCCTGTAATTATTGACTCTGCCCTGTAATGATTGGCTCTTCCCTGTAATGATTGGCTCTGCCCAGTAATGATTGGCTCTGCCCAGTAATGATTGGATCTGCCCAGTAATGATTGGATCTGCCCAGTAATGATTGGCTCTGCCCTGTAATGATTGAATCTGCCTAGTAATAATTGGATCTTCCCAGTAACGATTGGCTCTGCCCAGTAATGATTGGCTCTGCCCAGTAATGATTGGATCTGCCCTGTAATGATTGGCTGGTCGGATTGAATCTTTTACAGTAAGCACAGAATTGTCACGGTTGTCACTGAATTCCTCGATATGAAGAAGGATTCCAGACAAGGCAGACGGTGGGAGGGTTGCTGTGTACGCCGATATCAGGGCCGACCCCCCACAATCTGTCCTCATATCTCTGTGTACCAACACGCTGAGCAGAGACCCTTCTGCTGCTTCCCCCGGGGCACCATTATGCCAGGATACCCGGATGGCGACAATTATACGGAATCTGAGAGCAGCTGAAATCACCCACCACAAGACAGAGAATACAGACCACCACATCTAACCACATGGAGAAAACAGGATGTGTTTATCACCAATGTGGGGCATATTTATCACCATCTGAGAATGTGGGGCGTATTTATCACCATCTGAGAATGTGGGGCGTATTTATCACCACTGGAGAATGTGGGGCATATTTATCACCGTTGGAGAATGTGGGGCGTATTTATCACCGTTGAAGAATGTGGGGTGTATTTATCACCGTTGGAGAATGTAGGGCGTATTTATAACCATCTGAGAATGTGGGGTGTATTTATAACCATCTGAGAATGTGGGGTGTATTTATCACTGTTGGAGAATGTGGGTGTATTTATCACCATCAGAGAATGTGGGGTGTATTTATCACTGTTGGAGAATATGGGTGTATTTATCACCATCTGAGAATGTGGGGTGTATTTATCACTGTTGGACAATGTGGGGCATATTTATCACCGTTGGAGAATGCGGGGCGTATTTATCACCACCTGAGAATATGGGGCATATTTATCACCGTTGGAGAATGTGGGGCATATTTATCACCATTGGAGAATGTGGGGAGTAGTATAACATTGGAGAATGTGGGGTGTATTTATCACTGTTGGAGAATGTGGGGAGTAGTATAACATTGGAGAATGTGGGGTGTACTTATCACCATTGGAGAATGTGGTGAGTAGTTATTACCATTGGAGAATGTGGGGCGTATTTATCACCATTAGAGAATGTGGGGTGTATTTACCACCATCTGAGAATGTGGGGTGTATTTATCACCATTGGAGAATGTTGGGCATATTTATCACCATCTGAAAATATGGGGCATATTTATCACCGCTGGAGAATGTGGGGCGTATTTATCACCGTTGGAGAATGTGGGGAGTAGTAGAACATTGGAGAATGTGGGGTGTATTTATCACCGTTGGAGAATGTGGGGTGTATTTATCACTGTTGGAGAATGTGGGGCATATTTATAACCATCTGAGAATATGGGGCATATTTATCACCGTTGGAGAATGTGGGGAGTAGTATAAAATTGGAGAATGTGGGGCGTATTTATCACCGTTGGAGAATGTGGGGCATATTCATCTCCTTTGGAGAATGTGGTGTGTATTTATCACCATTGGAGAATGTGGGGCATATTAATCTCCTTTGGAGAATGTGGGGCGCATTTATCACCATTGGAGAATGTGGGATGTATGTATCACCTTTGGAAAATGTTGGAAATATTTATTACTATTGGAGAATGTGGGGCGTATTTATCACCACCTGAGACTGTAGGGTGTATATACCACTGTCAGAAAATATGAGGCGTATTTATCACCATCAAAGAATGTAGGACGTATTTATCACCATCAGATATCGTGGGGCGTATTTTTCACCAACGGAGAATGTGGGGTGTATTTATCACCATCCGATATCGTGGGGCGTATTTATCACCAACGGAGAATGTGGGGCCTATTTATCACCTTTAGAGGATATTAGGACAGATGAAAGGTGTAAACCCGCAGTGTGACCCTTCACCTCCACCTGAACTCAAACTCTTAGTGAGAACCTGACCTCTGAACCTCAACATAACCTCCTAAACTTCATCCCTACAACCTAATCCCCAAAACCAACTCTGCAACTCAACCCAACCCATGATCTATACCTTCACCTTGGCCTAACCCCCTCCCATCTTCACCCTTCACTTCAGCCCCACAAACTACCCTAAACCCTCACCTCAGCCTATCCCTTCACCTCAACCTGACCCAGAAACTAAAATGTAGACCCTGATCGCTGAATCCCAGCCTCACTCTTTACATCCGCCTTTGCCCCTAACAACTAACCCCCAGCTAACTCCAAATCTAACCTTCCACCTCAACCTTCCCTAAACCTAACCCTATACTAAACCTCCAACCAAACAGTTCACTGAAACCTGTCCCCCCAACTCAACCTCTCAATTCAACAAGTCCCTTCACCTCAACACAACCTTCTAACCTAACCCTTCACCTCAACCCATCCCTCAATCCAATCTTCTAACCTAACCCTTCACCTCCTCAAACCACCCCCACAACCTGACCTTCTAACCTAGCCCTTCACCTCAACCCAGCCCCTCAACCAAATCTTCTAACCTAACCCTTCACCTCAACCCAGCCCCTCAACCAAACCTTCTAATCTAACCCTTCACCTCAACCCACCCCTCAATCCAATCTTCTAACCTAATCCTTCACCCCAACCCAGCCCCTCAACCAAACCTTCTAATCTAACCCTTCACTTCAACCCACCTCTCATCTAATCTTCTAACCTAACCCTTCACTTCAACCCACCTCTCATCTAATCTTCTAACCTAACCCTTCACCTCAACCCACTCCTCAATCCAATCTTCTAACCTAACCCTTCACCTCAACCCACCCGCACAACCTGACCTTCTAAGCTAGCCCTTCACCTCAACCCAGCCCCTCAATCCAATCTTCTAACCTAACCCTTCACCTCAACCCAGTCCATCAATCCAACCTTTTAACCAAGCCCTTCATCTCAACCCAACCCATGATCTATACCTTCACCTTTGCCTAACTCCCTACCATCTTCACCCTTCACTTCAGCCCCACAAACTACCCTAAACCCTCACCTCAGCCTATCCCTTCACCTCAACCTGACCCAGAAACTAAAATGTAGCCCTGATCTCTGAATCCCAGCCTCACTCTTTACATCGGCCTTTGTCCCTAACAACTAACCCCCAGCTAACTCCAAATCTAACCTTCCACCTCAACCTTCCCTAAACCTAACCCTATACTAAACCTCCAACCAAACAGTTCACCGAAAACCTGTCCCCCCAACTCAACCTCTTAATTCAACCCATCCCTTCACCTCAATCCAGCCTTTTAGCCCAACCCTTCACCTCAACGCAGCCCTTCAACCTAATGTTCTAACCTAGCCCTTCACCTCAACCCAGCCCCTCACCCTATACTCAACCCCCAACCTAACACTTCACCGGAAACCTAACCGCTATTTCCACCTCTTACTTCAACCAAACAGTTCACCTCAACCCAACCTTTTAACGTAATCCTTAACCCCAACTCAGCACCGCAACCTTGCCTTCTAATCTGACCCTTAACCTCAGCCCACCCCTCAATCCAACCTTCTAACCTAACCCTTCATCTCAACTCAGTCCTGCAACCTGACCTTCTAACCTAGACCTTCACCTCAACCCAGCCCCTCAACCAAACCTTCTAATCTAATCCTTCACCACAAACCAGCCCCTCAATCCAACCTTCTAACCTAACCCTTCACCTCAACCCAGCCCCGCAACCCAACCTTCTAACCTAGCCCTTCACCTCAACCCAGCCCATCCACCCAGCCTTCTAACCTAACCCTTCACCTCAACCCAGCCCCGCAACCCAACCTTCTAACCTAGCCCTTCAACTCAACCTAGTCCATCAATCCAACCTTTTAACCTAGCCCTTCACCTCAACCCAGCCCATCCACCCACCCTTCTAACCTAGCCCTTCACCTCAACCCAGCCCATCCACCCAGCCTTCTAACCTAGCCCTTCACTTCAACCCAGCCCATCCACCCAGCCTTCTAACCTAACCCTTCACCTCAACCCAGCCCATCCACCCAACCTTTCAACTCAACCCAACTTTCAAATCTAACCCTTTACCTCAACCCAGCCCCTCAATCCAACCTTCTAAAATAACCCTTCACCTCAACCCAGCCCTGCAACCCAACCTTCTTCCCTAGCCCTTCACCTCAACCCAGTCCATCAATCCAACCGTTTAACTTAGCCCTTCACCTCAACCCAGCCCATCCACCCAACCTTCTAACCTAAACTTTCACCTCAACCCAACTTTCCAATCTAACCCTTTACCTCAACCCAGCCCCTCAATCCAACCTTCTAACCTAGCCCTTCACCTCAACTCTTTGCCTAACACTTCACCTAAGGCTGACCCTTCACCTTAACCTAACCAGGAATCCTAAAGTGAAGCCCCGTCCTCTGAGCCACAACCTAACCTTCTAATTTTACTCATAATTAACCTAACCCTTCATCCTGACCCAGCCCTGACCTCTGAAACTCAGCCTAAGCCTTTACAACTGGTGTGCTCCCACCCAATCATCTAAGGAAGATACCTACCCAACTGTGGCAATCCCTATCCATGTCCTGATAGACCATCAATGAGAGGAGGAATTGGCCAGTTTAGTTTAATAAACGAGTAAAAAAGTCATAAAAGAACTGAGTGGAGTGTCTGTCCTGACCATAGAAATATATTATATGAGATCAGAGTGGACAGATCTCAGGATCAATGTGCTGGAATAAAGCTGCATGTGAGGAGCAGGGCAGGTGATTGGGATAGCAGGGTGTGGGCACATTATTGTAGGTACCAGTCCATCTAGTTCAACCAATAAAAAGGAAGAAAAAAAAATGTACAATCCGATATACACAATCCTATACATACAACAGATCCAGAGGAGGGCAAAAATACACCAACAAATCATGATCCAATCTTCTCCTGCAGGGGAAAGGAGTAACCACTACGCTCTGAATACCATCTTTTGGCCAGTTTTCTACCCATTTACATATCGATATTCCCAGTCTGTAGACTTTACCTACACATTAGCCGTGTGTGGGGAACTGTGTCCAAGTCTACCACGTCCACAGCCACCCCTCTGTCCAAGTTTACCACGTCCACAGCCACCCCTCTGTCCTAGTCTACCACATCCACAGCCACCCCTCTGTCCAAGTACACCACATCCACCGCCACCCCTCTGTCCAAGTATACCGTGTCCACAGCCACCCCTCTGTCCAAGTCTACTATATCCACAGCCACCCCTCTGTCCAAGTCTACCACGTCCACAGCCACCCCTCTGTCCAAGTCTACCACATCCACAGCCACCCCTCTGTCCAAGTCTACTATATCCACAGCCACCCCTCTGTCCAAGTCTACCACGTCCACAGCCACCCCCCTGTCCAAGTCTACCACGTCCACAGCCACCCCTCTGTCCAAGTATACCACATCCACAGCCACCCCTCTGTCCAAGTCTACCACGTCCACAGCCACCCCTCTGTCCAAGTCTAGCACGTCCACAGCCACCCCTCTGTCCAAGTCTACCATGTCCACAGCCACCCCTCTGTGGAAGTATACCACGTCCACAGCCACCTCTCTGTCCAAGTATACCACGTCCACAGCCACCCCTCTGTCCAAGTCTACAGAGTCAACAGCCACCCCTCTGTCCAATTCTACCGCGTCCACAGCCACCCCTCTGTCCAAGTATACCACGTCCACAGCCACCCCTCTGTCCATGTCTGTCACGTCCACAGCCACCCCTCTGTCCAAGTATACCACGTCCACAACCACCCCTCTGTCCAATTCCATGGAGAGCAGATATAGTAAATGCGGGGTCCGGGGAGAGCGGATATAGTGAATGCGGGGTCCGGGGAGAGCGGATATAGTGAATGCGGGGTCCGGGGAGAGCGGATATAGTGAATTCGGGGTCCGGGGAGAGCGGATATAGTGAATGCGGGGTCCGGGGAGAGCGGATATAGTGAATGCGGGGTCCGGGGAGAGCGGATATAGTGAATGCGGGGTCCGGGGAGAGCGGATATAGTGAATGCGGGGTCCGGGGAGAGCGGATATAGTGAATGCGGGGTCCGGGGAGAGCGGATATAGTGAATGCGGGGTCCGGGAGAGCGGATATAGTGAATGCGGGGTCCGGGGAGAGAGGATATAGTGAATGCGGGGTCCGGGGAGAGCGGATATAGTGAATGCGGGGTCCGGGGAGAGCGGATATAGTGAATCCGGGGCCCGGGGAGAGCGGATATAGTGAATGCGGGGTCCGGGGAGAGCGGATATAGTGAATGCGGGGTCCGGGGAGAGCGGATATAGGGAATGCGGGGTCCGGGGAGAGCGGATATAGTGAATGCGGGGTCCGGGGAGAGCGGATATAGTGAATGCGGGGTCCGTGGAGAGCGGATATAGTGAATGCGGGGTCCGGGGAGAGCGGATATAGTGAATGCGGGGTCCGGGGAGAGCGGATATAGTGAATGCGGGGTCCGGGGAGAGCGGATATAGTGAATGCGGGGTCCGGGGAGAGAGGATATAGTGAATGCGGGGTCCGGGGAGAGAGGATATAGTGAATGCGGGGTCCGGGGAGAGCGGATATAGTGAATGCGGGGTCCGGGGAGAGCGGATATAGTGAATGCGGGGTCCGGGGAGAGCGGATATAGTGAATGCGGGGTCCGGGGAGAGCGTATATAGTGAATGCGGGGTCCGGGAGAGCGGATATAGTGAATGCGGGGTCCGGGGAGAGCGGATATAGTGAATTCGGGGTCCGGGGAGAGCGGATATAGTGAATGCGGGGTCCGGGGAGAGCGGATATAGTGAATGCGGGGTCCGGGGAGAGCGGATATAGTGAATGCGGGGTCCGGGGAGAGCGGATATAGTGAATCCGGGGCCCGGGGAGAGCGGATATAGTGAATGCGGGGTCCGGGGAGAGCGGATATAGTGAATGCGGGGTCCGAGGAGAGCGGATATAGTGAATGCGGGGTCCAGGGAGAGCGGATATAGTGAATGCGGGGTCCAGGGAGAGCGGATATAGTGAATGCGGGGTCCAGGGAGAGCGGATATAGTGAATGCGGGGTCCGGGGAGAGCGGATATAGTGAATGCGGGGTCCAGGGAGAGCGGATATAGTGAATGCGGGGTCCAGGGAGAGCGGATATAGTGAATGCGGGGTCCGGGGAGAGCGGATATAGGGAATGCGGGGTCCGGGGAGAGCGGATATAGTGAATGCGGGGTCCGGGGAGAGCGGATATAGTGAATGCGGGGTCCGTGGAGAGCGGATATAGTGAATGCGGGGTCCGGGGAGAGCGGATATAGTGAATGCGGGGTCCGGGGAGAGCGGATATAGTGAATGCGGGGTCCGGGGAGAGCGGATATAGTGAATGCGGGGTCCGGGGAGAGAGGATATAGTGAATGCGGGGTCCGGGGAGAGAGGATATAGTGAATGCGGGGTCCGGGGAGAGCGGATATAGTGAATGCGGGGTCCGGGGAGAGCGGATATAGTGAATGCGGGGTCCGGGGAGAGCGGATATAGTGAATGCGGGGTCCGGGGAGAGCGTATATAGTGAATGCGGGGTCCGGGAGAGCGGATATAGTGAATGCGGGGTCCGGGGAGAGCGGATATAGTGAATTCGGGGTCCGGGGAGAGCGGATATAGTGAATGCGGGGTCCGGGGAGAGCGGATATAGTGAATGCGGGGTCCGGGGAGAGCGGATATAGTGAATGCGGGGTCCGGGGAGAGCGGATATAGTGAATCCGGGGCCCGGGGAGAGCGGATATAGTGAATGCGGGGTCCGGGGAGAGCGGATATAGTGAATGCGGGGTCCGAGGAGAGCGGATATAGTGAATGCGGGGTCCAGGGAGAGCGGATATAGTGAATGCGGGGTCCAGGGAGAGCGGATATAGTGAATGCGGGGTCCAGGGAGAGCGGATATAGTGAATGCGGGGTCCGGGGAGAGCGGATATAGTGAATGCGGGGTCCGAGGAGAGCGGATATAGTGAATGCGGGGTCCAGGGAGAGCGGATATAGTGAATGCGGGGTCCAGGGAGAGCGGATATAGTGAATGCGGGGTCCAGGGAGAGCGGATATAGTGAATGCGGGGTCCGGGGAGAGCGGATATAGTGAATGCGGGGTCCAGGGAGAGCGGATATAGTGAATGCGGGGTCCAGGGAGAGCGGATATAGGGAATGCGGGGTCCGGGGAGAGCGGATATAGTGAATGCGGGGTCCGGGGAGAGCGGATATAGTGAATGCGGGGTCCGAGGAGAGCGGATATAGTGAATGCGGGGTCCGGGGAGAGCGGATATAGCGAATGCGGGGTCCAGGGAGAGTGGGCATAATGGGCACAGCGGACGTACAGACCTGGGATTCTTAATCTTCCCTGTACACCTGTGCAAGACTGAGGGGGAGGAGCCTGTACGCCTGTGCAAGACTGAGGGGGAGGAGCCAGTACAATCGGAGGATATAAGTATATGTCGGGGGGGATGGGAGGGATGCAGGTTTCCTCTTGTGATGGCGGCTCTGACCGCCGTCCTGCTCAGACTCCATGTTTCCTCCTGTCGCAGTCATATCGCCATTATATCCACATTTGCATCCTGTGGCGTCTCTGAGTGACGGAGAAGATTTATGATGGTAATATCTCCTCCTGCACACAGACGATCGGCTGCAGATTGTTGCACTGAGCCGCCGCTCTCCGTAATCGAATTATATCATAAACACGGAACGCCGATAAAAATAGTAACAAATAAAGTTTATCTGGGGCAGAAGCGGCCTGTGGGGGATGGGAAATAAAGGAACCCCGCCCATGTCTGCCGGAGATGAGGGGGGTATATGGGAGAGAATGTGAAATATGAGACTATCAGAGGACACAGAAGAGTTCAGTGAGATAAAGAAAAGGAGCAGATTACACACTTCTATCCAGATATAAGATATATTATACAGAGTGACATCACCGCCCTCCAGATATAAGATATATTATACAGGAGTGACATCACCGCCCTCCGGATATAAGATATATTATACAGAGTGACATCACCGCCCTCCGGATATAAGATATATTATACAGAGTGACATCACCGCCCTCCAGATATAAGATATATTATACAGAGTGACATCACCGCTCTCCAGATATAAGATATATTATACAGAGTGACATCACCGCCCTCCGGATATAAGATATATTATACAGAGTGACATCACCGCCCTCCAGATATAAGATATATTATACAGAGTGACATCACCGCCCCCCAGATATAAGATATATTATACAGAGTGACATCACCACCCTCCGGATATAAGATATATTATACAGGAGTGACATCATCGCCCTCCAGATATAAGATATATTATACAGAGTGACATCACCGCCCTCCAGATATAAGATATATTATACAGAGTGACATCACCGCCCTCCAGATATAAGATATATTATACAGAGTGACATCACCGCCCTCCGGATATAAGATATATTATACAGAGTGACATCACCGCCCTCCAGATATAAGATATATTATACAGAGTGACATCACCACCCTCCGGATATAAGATATATTATACAGGAGTGACATCATCGCCCCCCAGATATAAGATATATTATACAGAGTGACATCACCACCCTCCGGATATAAGATATATTATACAGAGTGACATCACCGCCCTCCAGATATAAGATATATTATACAGGAGTGACATCACCGCCCTCCAGATATAAGATATATTATACAGGAGTGACATCACCGCCCTCCAGATATAAGATATATTATACAGAGTGACATCACCGCCCTCCAGATATAAGATATATTATACAGAGTGACATCACCGCTCTCCAGATATAAGATATATTATACAGGAGTGACATCACCGCTCTCTGGATATAAGATATATTATACAGAGTGACATCACCGCCCTCCAGATATAAGATATATTATACAGAGTGACATCACCGCCCTCCAGATATAAGATATATTACACAGAGTGACATCACCGCCCTCCAGATATAAGATATATTATACAGAGTGAAATCTTGAAAGTTGGCGCCATATTGCGACATCGATCTTCCATTCTTCCAGAACGACCTCTCGCATGGCGATTTTCTTCAACCCTTCTCATCAGAAGGCGCTCCTTTCGAGGTGTTCGCTTCCCTGGACGGCCTGGACGTCTCTGTGAGATGGTTGCAGTTCCATCTTTGTATCCCTTTTGCTCCAGTGTTCTGGGAAGTGAAGCTTTGCTGATCTTGTAGCTTTCACCTTTCTCGTGTAAAGAAACAATTTCCTTTCTCAGGCCTCGTGACATTTCTCTTCCATGTGATGACATCGCTGACAGCATGAAATGGGCGGGGTTTTCTTTGTTAAGTCCCGCCCTCTTATAATCACCTGTCTGCTGGACGCCTGTATAATGAACAATTAGACTCACCCGGAGATGAATTCTTGTTCATTAGGATTTTGTCGTCTAAAAATTAGCTTTGCTCCTAATGCAGGCCATTCGCAGGTCGAATTCCGAACGAATTGTCTTCAGAAAATCAGAAATTTCGTGTTTTGTAACCCGATGGCGCCATCATTGATTTTGAAATTCGACCGGCCGAGCCTTTCATTTCTCCTCATGTTGCTACATCTAAGAATTTTCGTGGGCAAATTTTTTTTTTTCTTTCCAGGTCGGATTTCTTTTTTTGATTTCTTTTCTTGATTTCTCATCACGCCCGATCGCTCAAATTCGAATATATCGCTCAAAAATCGGTCGTTGCTGTGGCCCCATTAATGGTGCAAAGTTCGAATGCAAATACTTAGAAAAGGTTGGGGTGGGGGGTGGGGAGAGGGGGGGACTTTGGCCTATGTGCCCCATGCTCTTGCCCTGTCTGTGCTTCCATTGGAGAGATTTTTCATCATTTCCTGTCCTGGACAAGTAAGGGGAAAACCCCCCCAATAAGGACACAGAGGGAAATAAAAACCCGTCAGGGGCTCCAGTCCTTTCATACCCCATCTAAAATGAAACATTTTGGCTGCAGTCGGGTTTTTGAATAGGCTGTGGATGGTTTTCCACTGCTGATTGCTCAGCACTGACAGTACCGACCCAATGTAACCAATCAAGTGATGTCTGCTCTATTCCAGAATACGGGGGGGGGGGTGAGAGCAGGGGCAGGGGGGGCTGTCACATGACAAGGCATCCTATTCTGCGTGCCTCATTACTGAGTGCTCACAAGCCTCCTTCAGCACTGGATCGGCGCCTCAGCTGTGTCAGGGGAAAGTCACCCGGAAAAGGTTCCCATTAAAGCAGAACTCCAGCCAAAATGTAAAGTGTGCGGCACAATTCACCCACAATCCAGAGATGTCCTTTTATCTACGGCTAGATGTCCTCAGTCTGATGACCAGCATCCCTCAACCCACTTCCTCTGAGCCCAGGCCATCCTGGACCCTCCCCTGAGTCCAGGCCATCCTGGACCCTCCCCTGAGTCCAGGCCATCCTGGACCCTCCCCTGAGTCCAGGCCATCCTGCACCCGCCCCTGCGCCCAGGTTATCCTGGACCCTCCCCTGAGCCTAGGTCATCCTGGACCCTCCCCTGAGTCCAGGCCATCCTGCACCCTCCCCTGAGCCCAGGTCATCCTGGACCCTCCCCTGAGCCCAGGCCATCCTGCCCCACCGTTGAAACTAGGTCATCCTGGACCCTCCCCTGAGCCCAGGCCATCCTAGACCCTCCCCTAAGCCTAGGTCATCCTGCACCCACCCCTGAGCCTAGGTCATCTCGGACCCTCCCCTAAGCCCAGGTCATCCTGCACCCACCCCTGAGCCTAGGTCATCTCGGACCCTCCCCTAAGCCCAGGTCATCCTGCACCCGCCCCTGAGCCCAGGTCATCCTGCCCCCGACATTAAAGGCCAGGTCATCCTGCCCCCGCTGTTGAGCCTAGGTCATCCTGCACGCGCCCCTGAGCCCAGGTTATTCTGTACCCGCCCCTGAGCCCAGGTCATCCTGGACCCGCCCCTGAGCCCAGGTCATCCTGGACCCGCCCCTGAGCCCAGGCCATCCTGGACCCAATTACCTCCCCCCCACCCCACAGCCACCAGCAATCTCAGAGAAAGATTTAGAACAGTAAAAATGTCAGTTCTCAGCCTGAGATCCCCCACAAGTGATGGTGGAGGTGATGTCATGGTTCCGGGGGTGGGGCTCTCCAATCCGGTCCTGTCCCCAGAATCTGCAAAGATCCTCATACTGATCTGTGATTGGTAGGTGAGTCACCTAACATGTCGAATAATTCATCTCCGTATGATGACATCACAACGTGGCCACACCCACCCCCAAAATATAGCTGGCTGCATTGTCTCATCGCCCCCATATGGGAAATCACCCCAATACAATGTATAACTGCCACTGTCACCCCAATACAATGCGTCACTGCCCGTCGCCCCAATACAATGCGTCACTGCCGCTCTCGCCCCAATACAATGCGTCACTGCCGCTCTCGCCCCAATACCATGCGTCACTGCCGCTCTCGCCCCAATACCATGCGTCACTGCCCCTGTCACCCCAATACAATGCGTCACTGCCCGTCGCCCCAATACAATGCGTCACTGCCGCTCTCGCCCCAATACCATGCGTCACTGCCGCTCTCGCCCCAATACCATGCGTCACTGCCACTCTCGCCCCAATACCATGCGTCACTGCCACTCTCGCCCCAATACAATGCATCACTGCCCCTGTCGCCCCAATACAATGCATCACTGCCCCTGTCGCCCCAATACAATGCATCACTGCCACTCTCGCCCCAATACAATGCATCACTGCCCCTGTCCCCCCAATACAATGTATCACTGCCACTCTCGCCCCAATACAATGCATCACTGCCCCTGTCACCCCAATACAATGTATCACCATAACCTCAATACAATGTGCAATGTCCGCCATCACCCCAATACAATGTATTACTGTCACCCCAATATAATGTGCAACATCCACCATCACCCATATACAATGTATCACTGCCACTCTCACTCCAATACAATGTATCACTGTCACCCCAATACAATGTGCAACGTCCGCCATCACCCATATACAATGTATCACTGTCACCCCAATACAATGTATCACTGCCACTCTCGCCCCAATACAATGCATCACTGCCCCTGTCACCCCAATACAATGTATCACCATAACCTCAATACAATGTGCAATGTCCGCCATCACCCCAATACAATGTATCACTGTCACCCCAATACAATGTGCAACGTCCGCCATCACCCCAACACAATGTATCACAATGTAACATTTCCAACATCCCCCTAATACAGTGTTTCTCAACTCCAGTCCTCATGGACCCCCAACAGGTCATGTTTTCAGGATTTCCCTCAGATGAAACAGCTGTGGTAATTACTAAGGCAGTGAAACTGATCAAATCACCTGTGCAAAATAATGGAAATCCTGAAAACATGACCTGTTGGGGGTCCATGAGGACTGGAGTTGAGAAACACTGCCCTAATATAAGGTATCACTTCTGCCATCACCTCAATATATTGAGGGGAATTTACTAAGATAGGAGCTGACAGAATCTGGTGCAGCTGTGCATGGCGACCAATCAGCTTCCAACTGCAACTTGTTCAGTTAAGTGTTGAAAATGAAAGCCGGAAGCTGATTGGTCGCCACCCACAGCTGCTCCAGATTCTGTCTGCTCCAACCTTAGTAAATTCCCCTCAATGTGTTACAATATATTACTTCCACCATCACCCCAATACAATGTATCACTTCCACCATCACCCCAATACAATGTATCACTTCCACCATCACCCCAATACAATGTATCACTTCCACCAACACCCCACTACAATGTATCACTTCTACCAACACCCCACTACGAAATATTACTTCAACTGTCACCCCAATACAATGTATCACCATCACCCCAATACAATGTGCAAAGTCCGCCATCACCCCAATACAATGTGCAAAGTCCGCCATCACCCCAATACAATGTGCAAAGTTTGCCATCACCCCAATACAATGTATCACTGTCACCCCAATATAATGTGCAACATCCACCATCACCCCAATACAAGGTATCACTGCCTCCCAGGGGCGGACTGACAACTCATGGGGCCCCTGGGCAATAGGGGATCATGGGGCCCCTGTGTCCTTGCCCACACTCAAAGCACACCCAAAAAAGCCTATAAAAAGGTACCATGGGGCCCCCTACTGAGCCTGGGCCCTCGGGCAGTGCCCGAGTGCTTGAATGCTCAGTCCGCCCCTGCTGCCTCCATCACCCCAATACAATGTATCGCTGTCACCATTATCCTGATACAAAGTATGCCTGTTACTATCTCCCCAAATCTAAGGTAGCAGATCACCCCAATACAATGTATCACTTCCACCATCACCCCAATACAATGTAACACTTCCACCATCACCCCAATACAATGTATCACTTCCACCATCACCCCAATACAATGTAACACTTCCACCATCACCCCAATACAATGTATCACTTCCACCATCACCCCAATACAATGTAACACTTCCACCATCACCCCAATACAATGTATCACTTCCACCATCACCCCAATACAATGTAACACTTCCACCATCACCCCAATACAATGTAACACTTCCACTGTGACCCTAATATAATGAATCATGTCACTGCCATTGTCTCCCCAGTACAATGTATCTCTGTAACCATCACCCCTTTACATCAAATGTCTGTCACCAACACCCCCATACAATGTATCGCTGCCTCCATCGTCCCAATACAATGTATCACTGTCACCAACACCCCCATACAATGTATCGCTGCCTCCATCATCCCAATACAATGTATCACTGTCACCAACATCCCCATACAATGTATCGCTGCCTCCATCATCCCAATACAATGTATCGCCGCCTCCATCATCCCAATACAATGTATCACTGTCACCAACACCCCCATACAATGTATCGCCGCCTCCATCATCCCAATACAATGTATCACTGTCACCAACACCCCCATACAATGTATCGCCGCCTCCATCATCCCAATACAATGTATCACTGTCACCAACACCCCCATACAATGTATCACTGCCTCCATCATCCCAATACAATGTATCACTGTCACCAACACCCCCATACAATGTATCACTGTCACCAACACCCCCATACAATGTATCGCTGCTGTGATTAGCTCAGTACATTGTTTCACTCCCAGCATGCCCAGAATACATTGTATCACTGTGCACCCCAATACATTGCATCTCCCCCACAATGCTGTGACTACATTGTGTCCCCCCCCCCCCCGCCACATTGTATCACATCTGGAAGTAGTGGCGTTAACCCCGCAAGCGCCAGAGGTAGCGCAGCGCCACACCGTACCTGTCGTAGCTCCACCTGCTGTAACACATGGTCCTGTTGCTGGTGACCCCCTCCATGGTGCTGTGCTGCAGGGTCTCAGGACCTCCTGGCCTCTAGATGATGAGGATGGTTCTGGTTCCTCCAGCCCAGTTGGTGGAATCGCAGTGAGATGCTGTGGAGCTCATTGACTTGAAGCTGACAATTTGAGGAACATACCACTGTGCTGTGTGAATGGGGGGAGGAGGCTGGCAGTCAGGTTCTTTTGCTGCGAGACCCTCAGTAGACAGAGAGGAGGGGGGAGGATTCTCCTCCTATGTGTCTCAGGAGCTGATGCTATGGATGCAGCACAGAGAGCCCCTCTCTCTGGAGATCAGTGCTGTGCCTTCCTGACATCACTCACCCGCACCAACAGGCTCTTCCAGGCTGATTGAAACCTTGTCCTCAAGGGCCACTAGAGAGCAGCTACCTAGGTGACACTAATCCTGCACTGGGGCTACAGCCTGGGCCAATACCATGGCCTCATATCATCTATATGGAACAGAGGACCTCATCAGATGGCCTGCCTGCTCTCATTACAGGGTGTCTGGTGCAGCTTAATGGCTCTTCATGACAAGCCTGAAATATATTGCTATATGTGCAGATGTCTTCTGTATGAAGAAGCTATAGGTCCTCTAATATGTGGACGCAGGCCCTCCAAAGTCTTATCAAAGGTCCTGAAATGTCTGGAGGTAGGTCCCCCAATGTGTCTGGACACAGCTCCTCCATTGTCTGGACATGAGACCTCCAACTCTGGACACAGGTCTACCACGTCTGGACAAAGGTCCTCCAATGCCTGGAAGTAGGTCATCCAATTGTGGACATTGATCCATTAATGTCTGGATGTAGGTCCTCCTACGCCAATGTCTGGATGTAGGTTTTCCAATGTCTGGACATGAGACCTCCAACTCTGGACACAGGTCTACCACGTCTGGACAAAGGTCCTCCAATGCCTGGAAGTAGGTCATCAAATTGTGGACATTGATCCATTAATGTCTGGATGTAGGTCCTCCTACGCCAATGTCTGGATGTAGGTTTTCCAATGTCTGGACATGAGACCTCCAACTCTGGACACAGGTCTACCATGTCTGGACAAAGGTCCTCCAATGCCTGGAAGTAGGTCATCCAATTGTGGACAGTGATCCATTAATGTTTAGATGTAGGTTTTCCAATGTCTGGACATGAGACCTCCAACTCTGGACACAGGTCTACCACGTCTGGACAAAGGTCCTCCAATGCCTGGAAGTAAGTCATCCAATTGTGGACATTAATCCATTAATGTCTGGATGTAGGTCCTCTAC
>NW_028319100.1:300000-415000 GCF_062004578.1 Staurois parvus
AGATGCTGTAACATACAGAATAACTGAAGCATTGACCAATCATAGCAGGGAACACATGGATCCAAGGCTATCTTGACAATACATCACTTTTTCCTTTTACCTTTTATTCCTCCCCGTCTAGATGTGTGGGATAAAGATTTTACTTACATAAATAAAAGCTGACCATTGTAAGCACCCCTGCCAGTGTTAAAAAGTTTGTTAAAATCCTCTAACTGCCACTTTTGCTGGACAGCTTAGCAGTGGTGTATTTAGGTTTTGTGCTGCCCTAGGCAACGCAAAGGTTGTCTGCCCCCACGGATATGAACCAACACCACCATCCCTTCCCCTCCCGCGGAGAGAGCCTGACATTGACCAACAACACCCCTGTCCCCCACCTGGAAGAACCTTCCACTAGCCCCTCCCCCAGCGATAGAGAGAAAGACACTCATCTTCACAGCTCCGGACATCCCTGGGAACAAGAGTCAGGCTCTACATACACCATCAAGCAGCCCGGAGCCTCTCTCGGATCCCACCTGACTCCCATGGCGCACGTGTCCCTTCTCCCATCCCTTCTTCTTCGGGGAGGTGCTGCCCCCCTGAATAATGTCTCCCATTCCTTCTTCTGGGGGGAGGTGCTACCCCCCTGAAAAATGCCGCCCTAGGCAAGTGCCTTGTTTGCCTTGTGGTAAATACGCCCCTGCAGCTTGGTCAGTTAAAGGAAATTTTAAAAAACCAGACTCAACGGCAGGATCACCATGTGAAAATAAAGGAGTCACTTTGGATGGGGGGCCCATGGAAAACAGCTCACGTTGGAGGGGTGGGGAGACCCTTGTCTCAGCTCCCCATATCCCTCTTATGTGTAAGTCACCCTGTGCCTGTTAGGAGTGCAGGGTGGAATGTCCTGATATTGTGTAGACATGTATAGGTGGGGTGTGGGGGGTTGTTCATTGTTTACTGCCATGTGGTGCATCCCACTGTTCTATTGTGTGTCTTGCTTGGGAGCAAACTATTATGGGATGTATGTGTTTGTGTATTGGCTTGGTGGTGGGTGTCTGCTGATGTGTCTCTGGTTGCTAGATTTGGTTGGCCCCGCCCTGCGTCCATATGCAGGGGGGGGGGTTGTTCCCTTGAATGTTTATATCTTGTGACCTGTGACCTGATTTTACTTCACGTGGTGTCCGTGGATCTGTGTTCGGACAGGGAAGCGGGAGTCTAACGGAAATACCCTAGTGCAGTCGGGGTCCGGTTAAAAAGAAAACGAATGCAGCCGCCACATCTAAGAATTAGTAAGCCGCAATATCATTTATTTTTTGATTTTGGGTTTAATGCCGCTCTGCGGAGATCGCCTATTTATTAATCACTTAATTACTTCCCTTTAACTAATCTTACAGCTCCTGGTAAATGAACACGTATTCCTGTAAGTAAATTCAGGCAGCCCAGCAAATAATAACAATTATAGATATAAAGCCATTTTCTGCGGTTATCCACTACCAGTTTTTATAATCCTCCTCAGAAACACCAGGTTTGTTAATTGAGAATGAATGTTGTGATTAAACTTGGCCAGTTTCACGTGGAGCGGGAGAACGGGGAGACGGCGGAGATCAATAAGACCGCGCAGCGTTCCCGCCAACCCGCTAATCTCTCATCCTCATGTATAATTCAGGTCGTCGGGCTCCTGAGCTGTCACTTTAAAGGTTAGATGAAACGCACATTAATCTGTGAAAAAGGTGGAAAATTTCTTTTTTTTTTAGGGCAAAAAACATCACATGCCTGGTTTGCATATTAAAAACAATGTTTTCAAAGAAGGAAATAAAATTGGTATAAACACCCCAATGTGATTAATAGTAACAAAGGTCTGATTTCTGCAAATCTCTGATTTTTACACACAGATCTAATAATGGTTACAATAGCAGAATATTCTGCAAATTCTTTTTTCACGTTTTAAGTATTTCTGTGGTCAAAATTCAAAAATATTTTTTAGTTTCCACATTGTATTTCAATTTTTCCTGGTCTACTCCTATTAACCTTCCTAGCAGTCTGATTATGTCAGAAATGAGGAAATAAACAAAATCAAAAGTATGTATCCTCCCTAGGTCCATATTCCATATTTCTGTGCTCAAAGCGGTACATTTTTTTGCATGGAAATATGTATTTTTTTTTATTGTAGGCCTGTAATTCTTAGGAATAACTCACTGAAATCTGTCCGAACAAGAGTCTAGTAACCATCCCGGGTATAATAAAATTTGAAACACGAAATCATAAATTATAATTTAATAAATGATCATAAAAACTAATAATATAATAATAATAAATTTAATTCAATAATATAATCAAACCAAAAACACTGAAATGTGAAATAGAGCGCCAAGTTCGCACATCGCTGAGCTCAGTCGCAAAATCGTTTTCAGTGTCTGATGACGAATTTCCCCCACGAATCATTATCACTCAATTCTGCAAGTGGTTCTGATTTACTATCGCTGTTCTCTAGCCGGTCTAAAACCGCGTCTGACCTAAAGGGACGCTTTTTGGACGCCATGGACGTTTCTCAGTTTCCAGGCAGAAAGAACAGTAAAAATGCAGGCAGGGCGCCGGACAAAGCACTCGGGACACAATGAATGTGAAATGGTTTGATACAGGAATGTTATACTATGTGATTTTAGTGTATTTAGTGAATGTCACTTTTAAAGCTTTTGAATTTCCCGCCAGTTCCGCCCCCTGTACATCCCGCTCGCAGGGAACGGAACCCGGAAGACAGATGTCGGCATTGGCCGGAGGCCATTGCCGGGGACGCTGCAGGGGGGACATCGCGGGAGCGCAGGACAAGGTAAGTGCTGGAGGGATCCCAGAGCAACGCTGCAGTGTATTCCCGAGTGTAGCTCAGGAGGGGGGGGTTACCACTTCTGGTACTGAAAGTTAACCCCAATTTACACTCAGGAATACCTCCAGGGGGGTTAATCTGAATGATCTAGACCAGGGGTGTCAAACTCAATTTCATCCGCATTATGGTTGCCCTCAAATGACCAGGTGAATCTGTAAGACTAGATGTCCCGGGCACCCCACCCTCTCTGACATCAGATGTAAAGAACCGCCCCAACCAGGGTCGGACTGACCATTTGGAAACTTGGGCACTGCCCGGGGTCAGTAGGGGGCCCCATGAGATGCCCCCGGTACCTTTTTCATAGGCTTTTTTGAGCTTGGGAAAGGACACAGGGGCCACATGATCCCCTATTGCCCGAGGGCCCCATGAGTTGTCAGTCCGCCCCTGGCCCCATCATCAGAAGTCAAGAGCCCTCCACCCTCCCTTACTTCATAATGCAACCCTTTGTTACATAGTTACATAGTTAGTCTGGCTGAAAAAAGACAAAAGTCCATCCAGTTCAATCATAGAAAAAAAAAGTTATAATCCTACACCCACAGTTGATCCAGAGGAAGGTAAAAAAAACCCAGCAAAGCACGATCCAATTTGCTCCTGCTGGGAAAAATTCTCCTTCCTGATCCCCCGAGAGGCAATCGGATATTCCCTGGATCAACTTTCCCTATAAATGTTATATCCAGTTATATTCCGTGTTTGTCCTTGTTTTGCTGCTGGAAAGGAGGTCAAACTGGGAAGCAGAAGGTGCAGAGTCTGGAGGAGGACCAGAGGGTTGGAGTCAGCTGCCGAAATCTGATGAATGCTGAGACTGGGGAAGCAGAGACGAGGTGGTGCAGCGGCTGCAGAGAGAAGCGTGGGATCTGGCTGATGGAGTTCTCTTCTCCTTTCTGCTGCCAACTGCTGGGACAAGATGGGGACGTAGATGAGAGGAATGCCACAGCTGCAGGAGAGGTGTGAGGGCCACATGAAATGGCCTGGCGGGCCAGATGTGGCCCAGATGTGGCCCGCGGGCCTTTTGTTTGACAAGTGATCTAGAAGTTTGTAAACTTACTTTGTAAACCTTGAATTCAGTGACACATATTCACTATGCCCTGTGACTAGACACTGCTGTGTCACAGAATTCACAGAGACTGCCTTCTGAACTACAATGGAAGAGTTTCAGGGGGTGGAGCCAGTACAGGAATCACTGCCTGCAGGCAACAAGGTACCATAGGATATGTTGTCCTTAAAAATGGAGGAGAAGCTGCAACGCATGCTGGGAATCCAGGAAGTTGCGGAAAGAGGCACCCATCAGACAGGCAGCAACTCACACCATAACAGGAGATGTTTCAATTAAGATGATGTTGGATTGTAAATAATAACTATTGTTTGTATTGCTGTTACAACGATGATTTTATACAATAAAAGAGGACAGAATCTGCACTTCTCTGCTGCCTCCAGCCCTCCTTTGGTCCTCCTCCAGACTCTGCACTTTCTGCTTCCCAGCTCAATTCACCTACCAGCATGTCTTTGAAGTGTGTGAGGAAACCGTAGTTTCGGGAGGAAACCCACGCAGGCACAGGGAGAACATGCAAACTCCAGGCAGGTGGTGCCGTGGCTGGGATACAACACAGCAACAATACAGTTCAATACAAGTGGGTTAGGAGGGCCCTGATCCTTGGAGCTTACAATCTAAGAGGGAGGGGCTAGTAGTACAAAAGGTAGTAACTGGGGGGGATGCTAACTCCAAGCAGGTGGTGCTGTGGTTGGGAATCGAACCAGCGACCCCAGTGCTGCCACTGTGCTGCCCATATGAAGGGGTATTGCAGGCTGGTACTAAAGTGGTTAAATCCAAATGTTCTGCGTATATTTTGTGGAACTCTGTCTTTAGGATACAAACAATCTTTCACTATGGAGGGTGACATAAAATTAGACCTCCAGCAGAGACAAGTGACGATCAATAAATCAGAAGAAAGGAATCATTCCTCACCGTGACATTATCTTGTAATACAAATGTTACCAGACAACAAGGAACACGAGAGGCAAAAAAAAAAAACTGGGTCATTCTTAATTCACAGAAAAATGTGTCATGTTTACGGGTCGGGGAAAACCGATAAATAATGGCATCCAATCAAGCACAATGGGAGCGCCGATGCTGGCCTACTTGTCAAAATGCTGGTTTAGCCGGCTGTCATGGCGGTTTTCTGGCTCATACTTTCCCACTGCGTTGCTCTGTGTTACCGCACTTGTGCTGCGTGGCATTACATAGTTACATAGTTAGTCTGGCTGGAAAAAGACAAAAGTCCATCCAGTTCAACCATAGAAAAAAAAAAGTTATGATCCTACACCACAGTTGATCCAGAGGAAGGCAAAAAAAAACCCAGCAAGGCACGATCCAATTTGCTCCTGCAGGGGAAAAATTCCTTCCTGATCCCCCGAGAGGCAATCGGATGTTCCCTGCATTGAGCAGACCATGATTTTAATTGGACTTCCGAAGCATCGTAACAGACGAAAAAATGTACCTCCGCCATTCTTGGAATGCGCCTCTCCACATGATACCTGTCCACATTCAATTAACCCCTTGGTGCCGGCGCCTCCCGGCCTTTCAAGGGTTTCAGAAGCTGGGAGGCGGGGCGAGGTGGGACACACCGTCACATGATTGGGTAGGTCCCGATCAAAATAAGAGATCGGGACCTTTCCATGAGTACCGGACATGTGTGCTGGGAGCGTGCAGGGCAGTGATCAGTGCAAATAAAAAGCACTGACACTGTACTAATGACACTGGGCAGAAAAGGGTTGACATCTGGGGAGATCAAAGAGTTAACTGTGTGCTGTTTCACATTATGTGCTGTGTGTGCTTTCAACTGTAAGCACACTGCTTTGTATGGCTCTGCTATGCAGAGCCATACAAAGCAGCGTGCAGGAGCTGACAGGGGAGAGAACTGTATTGTTTACATACAGTTCTGTCCCCCATTGGTAATACTCGGCAATCACTGGGTGCTGGTGAATAATCACCGGCTGGGACCCGGTGATTGACAGTCGAGGCCGCGAATGGCGGCGCGGGTGGGGCACGCGCCCCCTACCCGGAACTGCAAAATCATGTATATATAAGTGATTTTGCACACCTGTGCCACCCTGTAGCAGTATTTCTGCTATAGGACAGATGGGAAGCAGGTTAATATCACTTTAGACTTTGGTAATAAAACCTGGAAGATGATTGGCTCCATGCACACCGGGCATTTTAGTAACGCTGGTAGTGTTAGCTATGTAAAGTCACGTTAAAAACGCAAGTTTTTCAGCGTTTTTGCATCAGCGCTTAGCCGAGTTTTTTCGTGTTTGCATTTTTTAGCGCCCCCCCAAAACGTCCAAAAACGCTGGTTTACCACGTTTTGCTGCGTTTTTCAGCGTTAGGGTGTTTTTACAGGTAAAAGACTCCTCTAGAAATCCACTAGTTCTGGGGTTTTTTTCCAGCCATAAAACGCTCCTGCCCAAAAAAAACGCTGATTAAAGCCTATGTGTGCACGGACACATAGGATAACATGCTGGGGAGATTACTGGAGGTAGAAAAAACTGGAAAAAGCCAAAAACAGCCTCTGTAAAAACGTCCCGTGTGCAGGAGGACTTAAACTACCTGCAGCTGCCAAGATACGGCATAAATCAGTCACAGCAAAAGGACTATCCCTAGATCCATACCGATGCGGCCATGCGGGCCGCGTTTTGCACGGGCACGAGAGCCCATTCATTTGAATGGACTCCCGTGCCCGTGACACGCAGGGAAGAAGTCCCTGCACTACTTTGGAAAAGGCAGCCGAGGTTCCCAGTACGGTTGCGTTTCCCAGTGTGGGCAGCGCGCCATTACCCCCGGTTCACACTTATGCGGCCGTGTGGGCGCGTTTTGCTTGGTTACAAGAGCCCATTCATTTGAATGGACTCCCGTGCCCGGGACATGCACTACTTTCGAAACCACAGCCTGCACGGGGACCTCGGTTCCCGTTACGGTTGCGTTTCCCAGTGCGGGCGGCTTGCCATTAGAACTAATGGCACCCGCCCGCGGGTCCGCAATTCCCTGTGTGGGTGGTGCGGCTGCACAGATTTTCGTGCACATCTCCAGCTGCACCACCCGCACAGATGTGAACCTAGGGTTAGAACTAATGGCACCCGCCCGCGGGTCTGCAATTCTCTGTGCGGGTGGTGCGGCTGCACGGATTTTCATGCGGATCTGCAGTGGCACCACCCGCACAGATGTGAACCTAGGGTTAGAACTAATGGCACCCGCCCGCGGGTTCGCAATTCTCTGTGCGGGTGGTGCGGCTGCACGGATTTTCATGCGGATCTGCAGCTGTACCACCCGCACAGATGTGAACCTAGGGTTAGAACTAATGGCACCCGCCCGCGTGTCCGCAATTCCCTGTGCGGGTGGTGCGGCTGCACAGATTTTCGTGCACATCTCCAGCTGCACCACCCGCACAGATGTGAACCTAGAGTTAGAACTAATGGTACCCGCCCATGGGTCTCCATTTCTCTGTGCGAGTGGTGCGGCTGCACGGATTTTCATGCGGATCTGCAGTGGCACCACCCGCACAGATGTGAACCTAGGGTTAGAACTAATGGCACCCGCCCGCGGGTTCGCAATTCTCTCCGCGGGAGGTGCAGCTTCACGTATTTTCATGCAGATCCGCAGTGGCACCACCCGCACAGATGTGAACCTATTGTTAGAACTAACGGCACCCGCCCGCGGGTCTGCAATTCTCTCTGCGGGTGGTGCGGCTGCATGTATTTTCGCTTGGATCCGCAGAGGCACCACCCGCACAGATGTGAACCTAGGGTTAGAACTAATGGCACCTACCCGCGGGTCTGCAATTCTCTCCGCGGGTGGTGCGGCTGCACGGATTTTTGTGCGGATCCGCAGAGGCACCACCCGCACAGATGTGAACCGGGGGGTCATAGATTGTTTACACCGATAATCAACACATCACCTTTGTGATCATTTATGTTCATTTGAGTGCAAAATGTGGAACGGCGCATCGCGTGTCGCTTTGTTGGATATTTTCATCAATAAAAAATTGCTAGTTTGCTACATTGATGACAGATCACTCTGTGTAACAGCCGGCGTTCTTCTCATTGGGAAGGCTCTGATAGAGAGATGGAGGATGTAACGCTCCCATGCACAGAGCCGAAATCAGCATGTTTAATTTACAGGGTGCTCTTCCCAGCCTCGTCCCTGCTGCCTGCCCTCCCCCCCACAGGCGCTGTCTGATTCCTCCTTTTTTTTTATCTGGTATGATTCTTATATCTTTGAGCATCTCTGAATATATCGCTCCCCAGAAGGACTGGAAGCTCTAGATTTCACTTCATTGCTTGTAATTGATTTATTGTAATTGTACGACATGATTTGTATTTCATGCCGATGAAGAAAGGCAAGATAAATGTCATATAATAGCATGAATGTATGCGAGGGAGCGCTTCTTCCGAACTCCTCCACCCTGATCCCCCCTCCTCACTTTTTGTCTCTATAGTCCCCTCTCCTTCTCTCCCTGGCTTCTTTTTAATCCATCAATAACCTCTTTCTTGCTTCTTCTAGCTGGGCCTGATCCATGTAAAGCTGAATTCCAGGCAAATATAAAAGACACAAATTCATTTAAAGGGTATGTAATCCCCAGCAATGAACTTCTCCCATTTGCTCCCCTTTGGTCAGCCAACTGTACCATCCGAAGTGTTTTGTTATATCTTAGAGCAGGAGGTCTCCAAACTTTCTAAACAAAGGACCCGTTTACTGTCCTTCAGACTTTAGGAGGGCCGGAGTGGCGAGTGGGAGTAGAAAATGTCCCAGCGTCAGTAGGAGTAAAAAAAATGTTATAGTGCTTGTAGTCAGTGGAAGGAGGAATAGTGTCCAGTCACTGGTATTAGTGGTAGGAACAATGCCCCATCATTGGTGTCAATGGGAGGAATAGTGCCCCATCATTGGTGTCAGTGGGAGGAATAGTGCCCCATCATTGGTGTCAATGGGAGGAATAGTGCCCCATCATTGGTGTCAATGGAAGGAATAGGCCCCATCATTGGTATCAGTAGGAGGAATAGTGCCCCATCATTGGTGTCAGCGGGAGGAATAGTGCCCCATCATTGGTGTCAATGGGAGGAATAGTGCCCCATCATTGGTGTCAATGGGAGGAATAGTGCCCCATCATTGGTGTCAATGGGAGGAATAGTGCCCCATCATTGGTGTCAATGGAAGGAATAGGCCCCATCATTGGTGTCAATGGGAGGAATAGTGCCCCATCATTGGTGTCAGTGGGAGGAATAGTGCCCCATCATTGGTATCAGTGGGAGGAATAGTGCCCCATCATTGGTGTCAGTGGGAGGAATAGTGCCCCATCATTGGGGTCAGTGGGAGGAATAGTGCCCCATCATTGGTGTCATTGGGAGGAATAGTGCCCCATCATTGGTGTCAGTGGGAGGAATAGTGCCCCATCATTGGTGTCAGTGGGAGGAATAGTGCCCTATTATTGGTGTCAGTGGGAGGAATAGTGCCCCATCATTGGTGTCAGTGGGAGGAATAGTGTCCCAGCATTGGTGTCAGTGGGAGGAATAGTGTCCCAGCATTGGTGTCAGTGGGAGGAATAGTGTCCCAGCATTGGTGTCAGTGGGAGGAATAGTGTCCCATCATTGGTGTCAGTGGGAGGAATAGTGCCCCATCATTGGTGTCAGTGGGAGGAATAGTGCCCCATCATTGGTGTCATTTGGAGGAATAGTGCCCCATTATTGGTGTCAGTGGGAGGAATAGTGCCCCATCATTGGTGTCAGTGGGAGGAATAGTGCCCCATCATTGTTATCAGAGGAAGGAATAGTGCCCCATCAATGGTGTCAGTGGGGAGGAATAGTGTCCCATCATTGTTATCAGAGGAAGGAATAGTGCCCCATCATTGGTGTCAGTGGGAGGAATAGTGTCCCATCATTGTTATCAGAGGAAGGAATAGTGCCCCATCATTGGTGTCATTTGGAGGAATAGTGCCCCATTATTGGTGTCAGTGGGAGGAATAGTGTCCCATCATTGTTATCACAGGAAGGAATAGTGCCCCATCATTGTTATCAGAGGAAGGAATAGAGCCCCATCCTTGGTATTAGTTGGAGGAATAGTATCGAATTGTTTATATCAGTGGGAGGAATTGTGTCCCATCATTGGTGTCAGTGGAAAGAAAAATGCCCCATAGTTGGCGCCAGTGGGAGAAATTGTGTCTCCTTTTTGGTGTCAGTGCGAGGAATAGTACCCCGAGGGCTGGATAGAGGCACCCATCAATGGTGTCAGTGGGGAGGAATAGTGTCCCATCATTGTTATCAGAGGAAGGAATAGTGCCCCATCATTGGTGTCAGTGGGAGGAATAGTGTCCCATCATTGTTATCAGAGGAAGGAATAGTGCCCCATCATTGGTGTCATTTGGAGGAATAGTGCCCCATTATTGGTGTCAGTGGGAGGAATAGTGCCCCATCATTGTTATCAGAGGAAGGAATAGAGCCCCATCCTTGGTATTAGTTGGAGGAATAGTATCGAATTGTTTATATCAGTGGGAGGAATTGTGTCCCATCATTGGTGTCAGTGGAAAGAAAAATGCCCCATAGTTGGCGCCAGTGGGAGAAATTGTGTCTCCTTTTTGGTGTCAGTGCGAGGAATAGTACCCCGAGGGCTGGATAGAGGCAGGCAAAGGGCCACATTCAGCCCACGGGCCGCAGTTTGGAGACCATTGTCTTAGAGAATAGATGCAGGAACTCCCCCCTTCTGAGTCACCCCTTGTCTCCACCCCCTACCCATCTCTGAGCACCTCCTACCCACATCCCAGTACCGCCCCTTTTAGAGAATACAGAAACAAGTATCATATTGTGGTACTAAGTCATTTGGAATTTGTTAATGGTAACAAAGAAAAGCAGTAAAATAGATCCCCTGCAACCAGCAATAATAGACCCCCCTGGCAATAATAGATCCCCCCAGCAACAATAGACCTTTGTCAGCAACACCAAATCTCTAAACCCTCCAGCAGCCAGCAATAATATACCCCCTTCCTCAACAGTAGATTCCTCCCAGCAACAGAGACATAAGACCCCCCAGCAACAACGGATCCCCCACCAGCAACAACAGACCTCCACCCAAACATAGACCCCCCTCCAGCAACAATAGATCCACAAACAGCAAGCATCAATAGACCCTCCAGCACCCCTTGCCATTACATACATCCAGTGCTGTGCACATGCAGCCATTGGACAGGTGACTCTGGAACCTTCTCATGCTCTTGGACACTGACAACATATAGTCCCTTATGTAGAGTATGATTGGCACATCTCCATTTCCAAAACCAATTTGAACTTGGAATGTCCACCTATCACCCTGGTGGTACCGTGAAGTGGTGACTCTTGGAAGCTAGTGGGGTGACGTTCTTCTCTCTTTTCTTTCCTTTTCTTCCCCTTCTCTGGGAGGATTTGGGGGACAGTGGCTACATTTATGCTTTTTGGTTTTAATAACTGGCGGTTCCTCCATGTTCTGCGCCAATGCCGGGCTATGCATCATGCTGTATTTAGGCACTTCTGAAGAGATTGTTTTCTCAAAACGCGTCAAGTGCCCGCATGGTTTGAATTCCACCTTCCCCACCTGTGCATTCATTGTAACAGATATGTCCTGCATAACCGCCATATTTGGTATGTCTAACACTTTGTGTCAAATAAAATATCTACAAATTTCTACAAACTTTTTTTACAAATTTAATGATTCTTTTTGCTCTGTTTGTGCCCTAAAAAACCCACAAAAACAGGGTTTTCCATGTTTGTTAACCACCTCCCTTCCGGCCGTTGTATATAAACGGCCAGACGGTGGCAGTGTAAGGTCGGGTGGCCGTTTATAAACAGCCTCCCCACCCCCCTGCTTGTGCGTGCTCCCTTGGAGTGCGCAGCACCGCGATCCGGTGCCCGCTGTGTCCTCCGGACACAGTGGAACACCAATTGTCGTACGGGACCTCTGTGCGAGGTCCTGATCATGTGATCACTGATTGGCCAATCAGTGATCACACGCAGAGTAGTAAGCAAGATGTCACTTCTGACATCATTGCTTACTATTATTAATATTATACAGTATTTATATAGCGCCAAAGGGTATGCTCAGCGCTGTACAGTAGCAAGAGGGACATAACATGAGACAAGACAGTAACAATACAATACACGAGGGGTTCGAGGGCCCTGCTCTTTCAAGCTTACAATCTACAGTGAATGATCACAGAGGTCACATGGTACAGGGCTATTCACAACAGCCTTGTACCATGTGACAAGCTGTGACCAATCACAGCTCACACAGTAGTTCTCAATGGCTGTAAGAATGCAGCCAGAGAGAAGGAGAAATGATTGCTTTTACAGCCTTTATGGGTGTAAAAGCAATCAGTGTAAAAAAAAAAAAAATCTTCATTACCCCCCACAAGTAGTACAGTGTCACCATGGTGACAGTATGTAAAAAAAATTATAATAATAATATAAAAAAATAAAAATGTAAAAAAAAATGTTTAAAAATTATAATTTTTGGTTATAAACTAATTTGGGTTATTCTTTTTTTTTTTTATGAAAAAGACAACGGAATACATTTTGACCAAGATTTATGATGAAATATTATTTATTTGCAAAATTTTATAAGAAAAACACTTTTTTTCAAAATGTTTGGACTCATTTACATAGCTAAAAAAATAACAATCCCAGCGGTGAACAAATACCACCAAAATAAAGCTTTATCTGTCTCAAAAAAATGCCAAAAATGCATATGGGTACAGTGTTGCATGACCGCGCAATTTTCATTCAAAGTGTGATAGCGCTGAAAGCTGAAAATTGGCCTGGACTGGAAGGGGTGGGGTGGGGGTGGGGAAGTGTCCGGACTGGAAGGGGGGGAAAGTGTCCGGACTGGAAGGGGGGGAAAGTGTCCGGACTGGAAGGGGGGGAAAGTGTCCGGACTGGAAGGGGGGGAAAGTGTCCGGACTGGAAGGGGGGGAAAGTGTCCGGACTAGAAGGGGAGGAAAGTGTCCGGACTGGAAGGGGAGGAAAGTGTCCGGACTGGAAGGGGGGGAAAGTGTCCGGACTGGAAAGGGAGGAAAGTGTCCGGACTGGAAGGGGGGGAAAGTGTCCGGACTGGAAGGGGGGGAAAGCGTCCGGACTGGAAGGGGGGGAAAGCGTCCGGACTGGAAGGGGGGGAAAGCGTCCGGACAGGAAGTGGTTAAGAAACTAAAGGAGACGTTGGATTGGCTGTAGAGGTACCACTTTCTCTTTCCTTTCCATTGGTTTGATGGCTCGCTGTGTCCTCTGTAGAAGACTTCACTGACCTCTCTGCTGTGTCAGATCTGCTTTACACAAATGGACAAATAATTCCTCTTCTATGAAAATAAGCTGCTCAGAGAACCAGAACCTGGAGCAATTTACCGGTTTCTGCCGGCATTGATCACTTGTGAAGTCAGGAAGAGGCCCATTGAAGTGAATTACGATTGAACCTGCAGGTCTTGTAGGTGGAAGTGATGTCTTGGGAGATTTACAGTGGGAATATTACATCCTAATAGCAGTTCAGGTCCTGCAGGAAATTACACGATAGCTGGATGCTTCTCAGCGAGGCGACCCGGCGCAATGAAGGGAGGGTAGACGGTCATTTGCAAGAAAAATATCAGAGGGAATTAAATCCACATACAGAGCAATGCAAATGAGGCTTTGTACCGCTGAAGCTGGGAAATGACTTCATTTATGTGGCTGCATTCTGAGTTCCCTACTGACTTTTTTTCGTCGACGCTTGTTTTTCTATTTGGTTTTGTAAGCTGTAAAGGTCACCGTAAGACCGGGCTGGGTAATTCCTGGGAGTCAGCCAACCACAGGGCCTAGAAAACAGCAGCTACAGGTTAACCGCTTACCCGCCGCCGTATAGCAGATATACTGCTACATCGCGGCACGGGTGCGCAAAATCACATATATATACGTGATTTTGCCTTTCCCAGTAGGGGGCGCACACGGGCCGCGCACCGTAAGACCGGGCTGGGTAATTCCTGGGAGTCAGCTAACCACAGTGCCTAAAAAACAGCAGCTACAGGTTAACCGCTTACCCGCCGCTGTATAGTAGACATACTGCTACATCGCGGCACGGGTGTGCAAAATCACGTATACAGTCATGGCCGAAATTGTTGGCACCCTTGATATTTTTCCTGAAAATCAAGTATTTCACACAAAAAAGGTATTGCATTAACACATGTTTTGCTATACACATGTTTATTCCCTTTGTATGTATTGGAACAAATATAAAACAGAGGCAGAAAAGCAAATATGACATAATGTCACACAAAACCCCAAAAATGGGCTGGACAAAAGTATTGGCACCCTTAACTTAATATTTGGTTGCACACCCTTTGGAAAACATAACTGAAATCAGTCGCTTCCTATAACCATCAATAAGCTTCTGACACCTCTCACCCGGAATTTTGGACCACTCTTCCTTTGCAAACAGCTCCAGGTCTCTCTTATTGGAAGGACACCTTTTCCCAACAGCAATTTTAAGATCTCTCCACAGGTGTTCAATGGGATTTAGATCTGGGCTCATTGCTGGCCACTTCAGAACTCTCCAGCGCTTCTTTGCCATCCATTTCTGAGTGCTTTTTGACGTATGTTTGGGGTCATTGTCCTGCTGGAAGACCCAGGATCTTGGACGCAAACCCAGCTTTCTGACACTGGGCCCTACAGTGCGACCCAAAATCCTTTGGTAATCCTCAGATTTCATGATGCCTTGCACACAGTCAAGGCACCCAGTGCCAGAGGCAGCAAAACAACCCCAAAACATCATTGAACCTCCACCATATTTTACCGTAGGTACTGTGTTTTGTTCTTTGTAGGCCTCATTCCGTTTTCGGTAAACAGTAGAATGATGTGCTTTACCGAAAAGCTCTATCTTGGTCTCATCTGTCCACAAGACGTTTTCCCAGAAGGCTTTTGGCTTACTCAAGTACATTTTGGCAAACTGTAGTCTTGCTTTTTTATGTCTCTGTGTCAGCAGTGGGGTCCTCCTGGGTCTCCTGCCATAGCGTTTCATTTCATTTAAATGTCGACGGATAGTTCGCGCTGACACTGATGCTCCCTGAGCCTGCAGGACAGCTTGAATGTCTTTGGAACATGTTTGGGGCTGCTTATCCACCATCCGGACTATTCTGCGTTGCAATCTTTCATCAATTTTCCTCATCCGTCCACGACCAGGGAGATTAGCTACAGTGCCATGGGTTGCAAACTTCTTGATAATGTTGCGCACTGTGGACAAAGGCAAATCTAGTTCTCTGGAGATGGACTTGTAACCTTGAGATTGTTGATATTTTGCCACAATTTTGGTTCTCAGGTCCTCAGACAGTTCTCGTCTCCTCTTTCTGTTGTCCATGCTTAGTGTGGCACAGACAGACACACAATGCAAAGGTTAAGTGAACGTCTCTCCTTTTTATCTGCTTTCAGGTGTGATTTCTATATTGCCCACACCTGTTACTTGCCCCAGGTGAGTTTACAGGAGCATCACATGCTTGTAACATTCTTATTTATCCGCAGTTGTGAAAGGGTGCCAATACTTTTGTCCAGCCCATTTTTGGAGGTTTGTGTGACATTATGTCGAATTTGCTTTCTTTCCTCCCTTTTTTTGTTTTGTCCCAATACACACAAAGGGAATAAACATGTGTATAGCAAAACATGTGTTAATGCAATACGTTTCGTGAGAAATACATGATTTCCTGGAGAAATATCAAGGGTGCCAACAATTTCGGCCATGACTGTATATACGTGATTTTGCCTTTCCCGGTAGGGGGCGCACACGGGCCGCGCACCACAAGACCGGGCTGGGAAATTCCTGGGAGTCTGCTAGGCACTGTTGTTAGCTAACAGCAGCTACAGGTTAACCGCTTACCCGCCGCCGTATAGCAGATATACAGGTGTATATATACGTGATTTTGCCTTTACTGGTAGGGGGCGCACACGGGCCGCGCACCATAAGACCGGGCTGAGTAATTCCTGGGAGTCTGCTAGGCACTGTTGTTAGCTAACAGCAGCTACAGGTTAACTGCTTACCCGCCGCCGTATAGCAGATATACAGGTGTATATATACGTGATTTTGCCTTTCCCGGTAGGGGGCACACACGGGCCGCGCACCATAAGTCCGGGCTGGGTAATTCCAGGGAGTCAGCTAACCACAGTGCCTAGCAAACAGCAGCTACAGGTTAACCGCTTACCCACTGCCGTATAGTAGATATACTGCTACATCGAGGCACGGGTGCACAAAATCACGTATATATACGTGATTTTGCCTTTCCCGGTAGGGGGCGCACACGGGCCGCGCACCATAAGACTGGGCTGGGTAATTCCAGGGAGTCAGCTAACCACAGTGCCTAGCAAACAGCAGCTACAGGTTAACCGCTTACCCGCCGCCGTATAGCAGATATACATGTAAATATACGTGATTTTGCCTTTCCCAATAAGGGGCGCACACGGGCCGCGCACCATAAGACCGGGCTGGGTAATTCCTGGGAGTCAGCCAACCACAGTGCCTAGCAAACAGCAGCTACAGGTTAACTGCTTAACCGCCACCGTATAGCAGATATACTGCTACATGGCGGCACGGGTGCGCAAAATCACGTGTATATATATATATGTTATTTTGCCTTTCCCAGTAGGGGGTGCACACGGGCCGCATGCGCCCTCTCCTTGCCATCATTGTGAATCACCAGGTCCCAGCCGTTGATTACCCACCAGCACCCAAAGATTACCAACAATCACCGACGGGGAGTTTTGTTTACAGTTTTCCTTCCTGTCAGCTCGGGCACACTGCACAGTACAGCCATCCAGATCAGTGTGATTACAGTGAAGCACACACCCCCGCAGCCTGGTAAAACCCTCCCAGCACACAGTTAACCCTTTGATCACACCTCACATTAACCCCTTCCTGTCATTAGTACAGTGTCAGTGGTGTTTTCTTTCACTGATCACTGTATTGGTGTCACTGGGGATGCCAGTGACACCAAGTTAGTTCCCCCCAGGGTCAGAATGCCCACCGCGGTCCCACTAAAAGTCGCTGATCGCCGCCATTACTAGTAGGAAAAAAAAATCCCATTATCTATGCCGCCATTTGTAAACGCTATAACTTTCCCATAAACCAATTCATTTACACGTATTGGGATTTTTTTTTTCAGCAAAGATACGGAGTAGAATAAATTTATGATGAAATTTGATTTTTAACATTTTTTTACTGGACATGTTTAATAGCAAAAAGTCCAAAATATTGTTTTTTTCTCAAAATTGTCAGTCTTTTTTTGCTACAGGTGATCAAATACCACCGAAAGAAAGCTCTATTCGTGGGAAAAAAGGACGTACATTTCATCTGGGTGCGGCGTTGCATGACCGCGCAATTGTCAGTTAAAGTAACGCAGCGCCGTAATGCAAAAAAATGGCCTGGTCAGGAAGGGGGGCGAAATCCTCTGAAGGGCGAGGGGTTAAAGAAGAATTCCAGGTATGGCATTGTTTACATAGTTACATTGTTTCAGCTTGGACCAATGAACAGTAACTATATACCTCCCTCTCCTGCTTTTCACGGCAGGGATTCCCACTGAAAGCCTGATTTCTGCTTTCAGGTGGAGTGCTGCAATACAGGTATGTTTTAGGAAATGTTACCAGATGAACTGAAAAATAATGTTGTAACCTTTAGGATCCATTCACACCAGGAAGTGCTTTATACCACAGCGGCTGGTATGCAGTGCGGTCTGGTGGGAATCATCGCTCTGTATCACACCATTCTTTTTTTTTTTTTTTTTAAATTAACTTTATTGAAATGTCACACATTTTATAAAGTTCATCTGGTGTGAATGGAGCATTAAAACTTTTTTTTTTAAATAAGAAATGTCATACTTACCTGCTCTGTGTAGTGGTTTTGCACAGAACAGCCCAGACCCTCCTACTCTCGGATCACCTGCCAGAACTTCTGGCTCCTCCCCCCTGAGAAGTGCCCCCATAGCAGGCCATTTATTATGAACTCCAGCAGCTCCCGCCTTCCACCCAGCACTATGCTGTCTCCTGATCGCCGCTCTGCTGTACACAGGCTGGCAGGTAGGAGATTACCTACCACAGTGCTATGTGTATGGGGGGGGGGAATGTTAAGGGGGGCAGAGGGCACTTTGTATGGGGCAGAGGACACTACAGTGAGGGGGTGATGTGAAGAGGCGGGGCAAAGGATACTGTTTTGGGGGGAGTACAGGACACTACTGTGGGGGGAAGGAGGCAGAGGCCACTACAGTGGGGGGCAGTGATGAGAAGGGGAAGAGGACACTGTTTTAGGGGGGTACAGGACACAATTTGTTGGGGGGAGGGAGGCAGAGGACACTACAGTGGAGGGGGGGGGGGTTAGTGATGAGAAGGGGCAGAGGACACTGTTTTGGGGGGTACAGGACACTACTGTGGGGGGAAAGAGACAGGTGACACTACAATGGGGGGGGGGGGAGTGATGTGAAGGGGGAAGAGGACACAGGATTGGGGGGGTGTAGTACACTACTGTGGGTGGAGGGAGCAGAGGACACTACAATGGGGGGGAGGGGTGATGTGAAGGGGCAGGGGACACTACTGTGGGGGATGATGTGAAGGGGCAGGGGACACTACTGTGGGGGTGATGTGAAGGGGACAGAGGACAGTGTTTTGGGGGGTACAGGATGCTATGGGGGGGGGCAGAGGACACTACTGAGGAGTGATGTGAAGGGGACAGAGGACACTACAATGGGGGGGGGAGGGGTGATGTGAAGGGGCAGGGGACACTACTGTGGGGGGTGATGTGAAGGGGACAGAGGACAGTGTTTTGGGGGGTACAGGATGCTATGGGGGGGGCAGAGGACACTACAGTTGGGTGGAGGTTGATGTGAAGGGGGCACAGGACACAGCATTGGGGGGTACAGGACACTACTGTGGACGTAGGGGACAGAGGACACTACAGCGGGATGGGGTGATGTGAAGGGGGCCAGAGGACACTACTGAGGAGTGATGTGAAGGGGACAGAGGACAGTGTTTTAGGGGGATACAGGACACTACTGGGGAGGGGGGGCAGAGGACACTACAAGGGGGGGAGGATGCTACAGGACACTATTGTGGGGGGAGGCAGAGGACACTACAGTGGGAGGGGGGGCAGTAATAGAGGACACAGCATTGGGGGGTACAGGACACCACCGTGGGTGGAGGGGACAGAGGACACTACTGTTCTTAATGCCATCTTTTTATTGGGAGCTTGATAGTTTTTTGTTTTCCCCACCCCCGGGGATCTTTGCTTTCCTCCATGTTGTCCAGGTAGATCTCAATCTCTGAAAGGTTGCTCACCCCATACTTTACAAGATTAAACACACACGGACTAGAAAAAGATTTTTATTTGATTTTAAGTTTACATGAAGTACTTTAAACTCCACATAAAAGTTAAAGAATAAATAAAGAATTTGAATTTAGGTTGTTTTTTTCTTCTTTATATCCATGGCGAGGATTCGTTGGTGAATTGCTGCACTGCAGATTCTGGACAGTTCTACATAATAATGAGCTTCTTTTTTTTTTCACTAAACCTCACGATTTTTTTTTTCCTCTATTCACAGACTGGCTTTCTATCCCATTAAAACATAATCCTTGTGTAATCCTATCAATGCCGGGAGTATCATGTCAGTGGCTGCCTCTGTCAATACTGTTAACTCATGACATGTAATCGTGCTGAGCAACATAAGCATGTAATAGGAGGGAAGCTCAAGGCCTGAGCCCTGGAATTCTGCCAGGCTGATCCACCATCATTACAGGAGCACTGAGCCCTATTGAACTCAGTAGGCGAGTTGGACAGGCAGTACCCCCTTTCAAACTCTGCAACCTGCATTGAAAATGCTACGCTATGGCATGTGAACAGCCTCCACTCAGTGTCCTCCATCCCTCTCTGCCAATCCCTCCACTGGCCTCCACTCAGTGTCCTCCATCCCTCTCTGCCAATCCCTCCACTGGCCTCCACTCAGTGTCCTCCATCCCTCTCTGCCAATCCCTCCACTGGCCTCCACTCAGTGTCCTCCATCCCTCTCTGCCAATCCCTCCACTGGCCTCCACTCAGTGTCCTCCACCCCTCTCTGCCAATCCCTCCACTGGCCTCCACTCAGTGTCCTACACCCCTCTCTGCCAATCCCTCCACTGGCCTCCACTCAGTGTCCTCCACCCCTCTCTGCCAATCCCTCCACTGGCCTCCACTCAGTGTCCTCCACCCCTCTCTGCCAATCCCTCCACTGGCCTCCACTCAGTGTCCTCCACCCCTCTCTGCCAATCCCTCCACTGGCCTCCACTCAGTGTCCTCCACCCCTCTCTGCCAATCCCTCCACTGGCCTCCACTCAGTGTCCTCCACCCCTCTCTGCCAATCCCTCCACTGGCCTCCACTCAGTGTCCTCCACCCCTCTCTGCCAATCCCTCCACTGGCCTCCACTCAGTGTCCTCCACCCCTCTCTGCCAATCCCTCCACTGGCCTCCACTCAGTGTCCTCCACCCCTCTCTGCCAATCCCTCCACTGGCCTCCACTCAGTGTCCTCCACCCCTCTCTGCCAATCCCTCCACTGGCCTCCACTCAGTGTCCTCCACCCCTCTCTGCCAATCCCTCCACTGGCCTCCACTCAGTGTCCTCCACCCCTCTCTGCCAATCCCTCCACTGGCCTCCACTCAGTGTCCTCCATCCCTCTCTGCCAATCCCTCCACTGGCCTCCACCCCTCTCTGCCAATCCCTCCACTGGCCTCCCCTCAGTGTCCTCCATCCCTCTCTGCCAATCCCTCCACTGACCTCCACTCAGTGTCCTCCACCCCTCTCTGCCAATCCCTCCACTGGCCTCCACTCAGTGTCCTCCATCCCTCTCTGCCAATCCCTCCACTGGCCTCCGCTCAGTGTCCTCCATCCCTCTCTGCCAATCCCTCCACTGGCCTCCGCTCAGTGTCTTCCACCCCTCTCTGCCAATCCCTCCACTGGCTTCCCATTGCCCAACGGATAAAATTCAAAACATTAGCAATAACATATAAAGCCATTTATAACTCCACCCCAAATTACATCACCGATCTTGTCTCCAAATATCACTCAAACCATCCTCACCTCCTGCTCTCTAGCTCCCTTGTCTCCTCCTCCCATGCTCGTCTCCAGGACTTCTACAGAGCTTCCCCCATCCTCTGGAACTCTCTACCCCAATCTATCAGACTATCGCCTACTCTGCTCACTTTTAGGCGATCTCTGAAAACCTCTCTCTTCAGTGAAGCCTATCCTGCCCTCAGCTAATAATGGAATCTTCTACTCCTCCTACCAGTCCACCCCCCCAGTTACTACCTTTTGTACCACTAGCCCCTCCCTCCTAGATTGTAAGTTCCCAGGATCAGGGACCCCCTAACCCTCTTGTATTGAACTGTATTGTTGCTGTATTGTATCCCAGCCACGGCACCACCTGCCTGGAGTATGCATGTTCTCCCTCTGCCTGCGTGGGTTTCCTTCCGATACTCCAGTTTCCTCCCACACTCCAAAGACATGCTGGGAGGTGAATTGGCTCCTGTCTACATTGTCCCTAGTATGTGTATGTATGAATGTGAGTTAGGGACCTTAGATTGTACGCTCCTTGAGGGTTAGGGACCTTAGATTGTACGCCCCTTGAGGGTCAGGGACCTTAGATTGTACTCCCCTTGAGGGTTAGGGACTGATGTGAATGTACAATATATATGTAAAGCGCGGAGTACATTTACGGCGCTATAAAAGTACCTGAAATAAATAAATAAATATTGTCTCCCGTTATATTGCAAAGCGCTGAGCAAACTGTTGGTGCCATAAATCCTGTATAATAATAATAATAATACCAATGAACAGAGCACTGGCTTATTAATTTGAGGGACTCGTAAAGATTTATTGATGTGGTGGATCATAAGTGAATATGACTGCTGACCTTATATAAAGTGGTGGTGTGGCACTATCTTCTGGTTATAACAGATAAACCCAGATATTACCTTGTAAAAGTAGTAGTGACATCATCACAGTGCTATGCATAGCCTGTGCAGAGAGCAGTGCTGTGGGAGGGGCCCAGCAGGCCCCACCTGCTACAGGCTGCCTGCAGAAAACTACAGGAGGGGGCGGAGACAAGACCAGTCCCCCTGCACAAGGAGAGAGAGCAGCAGTGAGCGGTCTTTATTACAGGATGGAAAAGTCTCACACTGGATTAGTGCACAGATCTGGAAAAAATACACAGAGCTCACCAAGACCTAAGAGAGAAATACAAATGTAATTGTCACGTACCTGGTTGGGGAGCCAACTGTCTACTTTTCAGCATGTTGTATTTTCTCAGCATTTTTAATTGGAGAAAAATTCAGCTGAAGAAAACGAAAATCGATTACTTTGTGGATCTTTACATAGAGAAATTCACTGGGGGGGGGGGGGGAGATACATTATATTGCCATATTAAAATAAGTTATCCTTTGAAGAAATAATGTTTAACAAACCGAAGGGACTAACACAGATCTCTCCTAATATCGTAATGTCCTTTAGAGTGATAGATCTCCTTGCCAAGGTGAATGTCTACGAAGCCATTACCAGAGGAAAATCGTTCTCTATCATCCATAATCACACAAGTAAAAGAAAAGTGAGCGATCATTATACGGCTCAGCTAATTAAGGCAATGAATCAAAAGCATAAATATCAGGCAGAGAATATAATAAGGAGGAAGGCTGTCGGGTCCCAAAGACGCCCAGCTGGGAGGGCGAGGGGTTAATCTGTGACCTTTCCTTTCACACCGGCCTAATCTTGTTTAACCTTTGTCAGCCAAATATATATAATATGCAAGGAAGTGTTAATTGTCAGTCCCTGGCTGTGAAAAGCAGATGATCCTGGCCTGTCATATCATTGCATATAGTGACATGCTGAACCGCCCTTTTCTGAAAACAAAATACATTGGAGCTGCCTACAGCAGCCATGCATGTGCCTGTCATCAGTCTATAACCTGGTCTATAGACATCAGATAGACGTCTTGATGTGTCACTGAAGGCAACATTTTTATTAGTATTGGATAGAGTGGAGAAGGATTAGAACCCCCCCCCCCTTCAGGTTTTATTGCTGTCTGTGTCCCCTTTTTGGGAGATTCACCCTCTCTCTATTTGTCCTGTTTGCCTTTATCACTTAAAGTGAAAGAAAAAGCCACATTTTGTGTTGACATCAGAACAGGAATAGTAGCCAAATCTTCAGTTGTGGACACTAGATCTGGTGACATTCCTTCTTTTTAGAGAGATTTCCTAGATCTGGTGACATTCCTTCTTTTTGGGGAGAATTCCTAGATCTGGTGACATTCCTTCTTTTTGGGGAGAATTCCTAGATCCGGTGACATGCCTTCTTTTTGGAGAGATTTCCTAGATCTGGTGACATGCCTTCTTTTTGGAGAGATTTCCTAGATCTGGTGACATGCCTTCTTTTGGAGAGATTTCCTAGATCTGGTGACATTCCTTCTTTTTGGAGAGATTTCCTAGATCTGGTGTATTCCTTCTTTTTAGAGAGATTTCCTAGATCTGGTGTATTCCTTCTTTTTGGAGAGATTTCCTAGATCTGGTGACATGCCTTCTTTTTGGAGAGATTTCCTAGATCTGGTGACATGCCTTCTTTTGGAGAGATTTCCTAGATCCGGTGACATTCCTTCTTTTTGGAGAGATTTCCTAGATCTGGTGACATTCCTTCTTTTTAGAGAGATTTCCTAGATCTGGTGTATTCCTTCTTTTTGGAGAGATTTCCTAGATCTGGTGTATTCCTTCTCTTTGGAGAGATTTCCTAGATCCGGTGACATGCCTTCTTTTTGGGGAGATTTCCTAGATCTGGTGACATGCCTTCTTTTTGGAGAGATTTCCTAGATCTGGTGACATGCCTTCTTTTGGAGAGATTTCCTAGATCTGGTGACATTCCTTCTTTTTGGAGAGATTTCCTAGATCTGGTGTATTCCTTCTTTTTGGAGAGATTTTCTAGATCTGGTGTATTCCTTCTTTTTAGAGAGATTTCCTAGATCTGGTGGTATTCCTTCTTTTTGGAGAGATTTCCTAGATCTGGTGACATTCCTTCTTTTTGGAGAGATTTCCTAGATCTGGTGACATTCCTTCTTTTTGGAGAGATTTCCTAGATCTGGTGACATTCCTTCTTTTTGGAGAGATTTCCTAGATCTGGTGTATTCCTTCTTTTTGGAGAGATTTTCTAGATCTGGTGTATTCCTTCTTTTTAGAGAGATTTCCTAGATCTGGTGTATTCCTTCTTTTTGGAGAGATTTCCTAGATCTGGTGTATTCCTTCTTATTGGAGAGATTACCTAGATCTGGTGACATTCCTTCTTTTTGGAGAGATTTCCTAGATCTGGTGACATGCCGTCTTTTTGGAGAGATTTCCTAGATCTGGTGACATGCCTTCTTTTTGGAGAGATTTCCTAGATCTGGTGACATTCCTTCTTTTTGGAGAGATTTCCTAGATCTGGTGTATTACTTCTTTTTGGAGAGATTTCCTAGATCTGGTGTATTCCTTCTCTTTGGAGAGATTTCCTAGATCTGGTGACATGCCGTCTTTTTGGAGAGATTTCCTAGATCTGGTGACATGCCTTCTTTTTGGAGAGATTTCCTAGATCTGGTGACATGCCATCTTTTTGGAGAGATTTCCTAGATCTGGTGATATTCCTTCTTTTTGGAGAGATTTCCTAGGTCTGGTGACATGCCTTCTTTTTGGAGAGATTTCCTAGATCTGGTGACATGCCGTCTTTTTGGAGAGATTTCCTAGATCTGGTGATATTCCTTCTTTTTGGAGAGATTTCCTAGGTCTGGTGACATGCCTTCTTTTTGGAGAGATTTCCTAGATCTGGTGACATGCCTTCTTTTTGGAGAGATTTCCTAGATCTGGTGACATTCCTTCTTTTTGGAAGATTTCCTCTCACTTGGCTGTGGGACAGGAATTGAAGGGAAATCTCTGCAAGGGGACACGGCAGGGTTATAACCCGCCCTTAATCTATCCAAAATAGACTTTAAAATGGTAATGAAGTCTAATTTTTAACTTACATCTACAGGTAGGCTCCGGCCACCCCGAACATAACAGCACCGCCCTTCGCTTCCTCATCTGCACTGGTGGGCATGTTGACGCCACTACGTAAACTCCACCCTTAAGCATTACATCATCCCAGTGGGTGGGGACTTCATCAGAGGGTCAATGTGCTCAGATAGTAGTTCTGCTCCAGAAAGTACTTCTGATGAAGTCCCACCCACTAGGACGTAACGCGTACGGGCAGTGTTTGCGTAATGAATATCTAGTTTTGCGAAAGCGTTTACTGCAATGTGTATTTATATCCCTTGTGGCTATTGAGGAATATATTTAAATAGAAAAAATAGTTCCTAGAGACTGAGAAGATCTGGACAGAGAAGCTTCAGTCCTCATGCACATTGGACATTTTTACAGCGGCTGTAAATTTCTACAGCCAGTAAACTCCCCAGCATGTTCTCCTATGTGTCCATGCACACATAGGCTTTAATCAGCATTTTTTGGAAGGGGTGTTTTTTGGCTGGAAAGCTCAACTATGAGGAAAGATTATAGGAACTGAATTTGTTCTATCTTGAGAAGTGGATATTTAGGGGCGATATGATCTCCATGTATAATACATAAGGGGGATATGATCTCCATGTATAATACATAAGGGGGATATGATCTCCATGTATAATACATAAGGGGGGATATGATCTCCATGTATAATACATGAGGGGGGATATGATCTCCATGTATAATACATAAGGGGGATATGATCTCCATGTATAATACATAAGGGGGGATATGATCTCCATGTATAATACATAAGGGGGGGATATGATCTCCATGTATAATACATAAGGGGGGATATGATCTCCATGTATAATACATAAGGGGGATATAATCTCCATGTATAATACATAAGGGGGGGATATGATCTCCATGTATAATACATAAGGGGGGATATGATCTCCATGTATAATACATAAGGGGGGATATGATCACCATGTATAATACATAAGGGGGATATGATCTCCATGTATAATACATAAGGGGCGATATGATCTCCATGTATAATACATAAGGGGGGATATGATCTCCATGTATAATACATAAGGGGGGATATGATCTCCATGTATAATACATAAGGGGGATATGATCTCCATGTATAATACATAAGGGGGGATATGATCACCATGTATAATACATAAGGGGGGATATGACCTCCATGTATAATACATAAGGGGGGGAAATGATCACCATGTATAATACATAAGGGGAGATATGATCACCATGTATATTACATAAGGGGGGATATGACCTCCATGTATAATACATAAGGGGGGATATGATCTCCATATATAATACATTAGGGGGGATATGATCTCCATGTATAATACATAAGGGGGGATATGATCTCCATGTATAATACATAAGGGGGATATGATCTCAATGTATAATACATAAGGGGGGATATGATCTCCATGTATAATACATAAGGGGGGATATGATCACCATGTATAATACATAAGGGGGATATGACCTCCATGTATAATACATAAGGGGGGATATGATCACCATGTATAATACATAAGGGGAGATATGATCTCCATGTATAATACATAAGGGGGGGATATGATCTCCATGTATAATACATAAGGGGGGGATATGATCTCCATGTATAATACATAATGGGGGGTATGATCTCCATGTATAATACATAAGGGGGGATATGACCTCCATGTATAATACATAAGGGGGGGATATGATCACCATGTATAATACATAAGGGGAGATATGATCACCATGTATATTACATAAGGGGGGATATGACCTCCATGTATAATACATAAGGGGGGATATGACCTCCATGTATAATACATAAGGGGGGATATGATCTCCATATATAATACATAAGGGGGTATATGATCTCCATGTATAATACATAAAGGGGGATATGATCTCCATGTATAATACACAAGAGGGGGATATGATCTCCATGTATAATACATAAGGGGGATATGATCTCCATGTATAATACATAAGGGGGGATATGATCTCCATGTATAATACATAAGGGGGGATATGATCTCCATATATAATACATAAGGGGGTATATGATCTCCATGTATAATACATAAGGGGGGATATGATCTCCATATATAATACATAAGGGGGTATATGATCTCCATGTATAATACATAAGGGGGGATATGATCACCATGTATAATACATAAGGGGGGATATGATCTCCATATATAATACATAAGGGGGTATATGATCTCCATGTATAATACATAAGGGGGGATATGATCTCCATGTATAATACATAAGGGGGGATATGATCTCCATGTATAATACATAAGGGGGGATATGATCTCCATGTATAATACATAAGGAGGGATATGATCTCCATGTATAATACATAAGGGGGATATGATCTCCATGTATAATACATAAGGGGGATATGATCTCCATGTATAATACATAAGGGGGGGGGGGATATGATCTCCATGTATAATACATAAGGGGGGATATGACCTCCATGTATAATACATAAGGAGGGATATGATCTCCATGTATAATACATAAGGGGGGATATGATCTCCATGTATAATACATAAGGGGGGGAGGGTGTATGATATCCATGTATGTATACATCAGTGGTTCATATAGTGAACTCGGTGTAGAGTTTTCCCCCCTGAGGTCATCACAGGGGACAAGGGGGCGCTCTTTACGTCTGGAGGAAAATAAATTTAATCTCCAAACACGGAAAGGTTTCTTCACAGTAAGAGCTGTGAGACTGTGGAATAGACTCCCGCAAGAGTTGGTTGTGTCCAGCTCAGTGGATTGCTGTAGGAAAGTCCTGGATTCTTTCTTGGATACACAGAAAATAACTGGATATGGGATCAGGAAGGAATTCTTTCCCCTGCAGGAGCAAATTGGATCGTGCTTTGCTGTTTTTTTTTTTTTGCCTTCCTCTGAATCATCTGTGGGTGTAGGATTATAACTTTTTTTTTTTTAATGGTTGAACTGGATGGACTTTTATCTTTTTTCAGCCAGACTAACTATGTAACAATGTAACCCTAGTGGGTTTCTAGAGAATTTTTGTAGCCATTAAAATGTGGCAAACTGGCGTTTTAGGGCTTTTTTGAGCAAAAAATTATTTTTTTTTGTGTCAAAAACACAAACGCGGAAAAAGGCGCCTAAACGGTAATGCAAAAAATGCTGAAAAACTTGTTTTTTAATGGAACTTTACACAGCTAACGCTACCAGCGTGCATGGAGCCTTATGAATAGGCAAATCTCTCAGGAATATTTCCTGTGAACAAAAGAAAGCAAAACACCAAATTCAAGTTTTATAAACAGACACAGAAATGATTTGGGTTTTCCTGACATTACTATGCAGTTCTGTTATATTGTTGTTTAGATACAGTGCTTCTCTAAAGATACAACAAAAACTCCTGTCTGGTAATAGATGGAAATGTTGTCACTGTTGTGTAAATAAACCTTGTTCTTCATATGAGAGTGCTATGAATACTGATGGAGAGAATTCCCATCTCTGCACACTATACTCTCTGCTGCATGCTGAGATAAGAAGCTCCCTGCATTACAAGTCCTGCGAGGACCCCAAAGCAGTGCGGGAATTATAAGAAGCAGCAAGAGTGTCTTCTCACCCGATCTTCTACTACAAAATACGGAGAAATCCTCAATAAAAGATGGCTAGCCTCATCACGAAGGTATTAGATTTGTTTGCTCAAATTGTGTTTTTATTTTTATTAAATGATCTTTTGTATCAGTTGTAAAATTGTTTTAGTATTTTAAAAAATCATGATTGGCCAATCAGCGATCACGTGCAGAGTAGTAAGCACGATGTCAATTCTGACATCATTGCTTACTATGTGTTTCCATCTATACTTTAAAATAAGCTCCCTCCCCCGCCACAAAAAAAAAAATTATGAGGAAATAAACAAAATCAAAAGTAAGTAGCGTCCCTAGCGGTCCATATTCCATATTTCTGTGCTCAAAGCGGTACATTTTTTTGCATGGAAATATGTTGTTTTTTTATTGTAGGTCTGTAATTTTTAGGAATAACTCACTGAAATCTGTCCGAACAAGAGTCTAGTAAACATCCCGGGGATGATAAAATTTGAAACACGAAATCATAAATTATAATTTAATAAATTATCATAAAAAATAATAATATAATAATAAATGTAATTCAATAATATAATCAAACCAAAAACAATGAAGTTTGAAATAGAGCGCCAAGTTCGCACATCGCTGAGCTCAGTCGCAGAATCGATCAAATACCACCAAAGAAAAGCTCTATTTGTGTGGAAAAAAAAGTATATAAATGTAATTGGGTACAGTGTTGCATGACCGCGCAATTACCGGTTAAAGTAAATAAACAAATAAATATTCCAGTATATATCCCACAGTTTGTAGACACTATAACTTTTGGGCAAACCAATCTATATACATTTATTGGGATTTTTATTAGCAGAATACATTTTGGCCTAAATTTATAAAGAAATTTGATGTTTAAAATTTTTTATTGGATATGTTTTATAGTAATATTGTGGGTTTTTTTCAAAATTTTCAGTCTTTTTTCTTTTATATAATAAAAAAATAAAAAAAAAACAGCAGTGATCAAATACCACCAAAGAAAAGCTCTATTTGTATGAAAAAAAGTATATACATTTAACCTCCCTAACGGTCTGATTATGTCAGTATTTCTGTGCTCAAAGTGGTACATTTTTTTGCATGGAAATATGTAGTTATTTTATTGTAGGCCTGTAATTCTTAGGAATAACTCACTGAAATCTGTCCGAACAAGAGTCTAGTAAACATCCCGGGGATGATAACATTTGAAACACGAAATCATAAATTATAATTTAATAAATAATCATAAAAAATAATATAATAATACATTTAATTCAATAATATAATCAAACCAAAAACACTGAAATTTGAAATAGAGCGCCAAGTCTGTACATTGCTGAGCAAAGTTGCAGAATCGATCAAATACCACCAAAGAAAAGCTCTATTTGTGTGAAAAAAAGTATATACATTTAACCTCCCTAGCGGTCTGATTATGTCCATATTTCTGTGCTCAAAGCGGTACATTTTTTTTGCATGGAAATATGTAGTTTTTTATTGTAGGCTGTAATTTTTAGGAATAACTCACTGAAATCTGTCCGAACAAGAGTCTAGTAAACATCCCGGGGATGATAAAATAAAAGTATATAAATGTAATTGGGTACAGTGTTGCATGACCGCGCAATTACCGGTTAAAGTAAATAAACAAATTAATATTCCAGTATATATCCCACAGTTTGTAGACACTATAACTTTTGGGCAAACCAATCTATATACATTTATTGGGATTTTTATTAGCAGAATACATTTTGGCCTAAATTTATAAAGAAATTTGATGTTTAAAATTTTTTATTGGATATGTTTTATAGTAATATTGTGGTTTTTTTTTAAATTTCAGTCTTTTTTCATTTATATAATAAAAAAATAAAAAAAAAACAGCAGTGATCAAATACCACCAAAGAAAAGCTCTATTTGTGTGAAAAAAAGTATATACATTTAACCTCCCTAGCGGTCTGATTATGTCAGTATTTCTGTGCTCAAAGCGGTACATTTTTTTGCATGGAAATATGTAGTTTTTTTATTGTAGGCCTGTAATTCTTAGGAATAACTCACTGAAATCTGTCCGAACAAGAGTCTAGTAAACATCCCGGGGATGTTAAAATTTGAAACATGAAATCAAAAATTATAATTTAATAAATAATCATAAAAAATAATATAATAATACATTTAATTCAATAATATAATCAAACCAAAACACTGAAATTTGAAATAGAGCGCCAAGTCTGTACATTGCTGAGCAAAGTTGCAGAATCGATCAAATACCACCAAAGAAAAGCTCTATTTGTGTGAAAAAAAGTATATACATTTAACCTCCCTAGCGGTCTGATTATGTCCATATTTCTGTGCTCAAAGCGGTACATTTTTTTTGCATGGAAATATGTAGTTTTTTATTGTAGGCTGTAATTTTTAGGAATAACTCACTGAAATCTGTCCGAACAAGAGTCTAGTAAACATCCCGGGGATGATAAAATAAAAGTATATAAATGTAATTGGGTACAGTGTTGCATGACCGCGCAATTACCGGTTAAAGTAAATAAACAAATAAATATTCCAGTATATATCCCACAGTTTGTAGACACTATAACTTTTGGGCAAACCAATCTATATACATTTATTGGGATTTTTATTAGCAGAATACATTTTGGCCTAAATTTATAAAGAAATTTGATGTTTAAAATTTTTTATTGGATATGTTTTATAGTATTATTGTGGGTTTTTTTTAAAAATTTTCAGTTTTTTTTCATTTATATAATAAAAAAATAAAAAAAAAACAGCAGTGATCAAATACCACCAAAGAAAAGCTCTATTTGTGTGAAAAAAAGTATATACATTTAACCTCCCTAGCGGTCTGATTATGTCAGTATTTCTGTGCTCAAAGCGGTACATTTTTTTGCATTGAAATATGTAGTTTTTTTATTGTAGGCCTGTAATTCTTAGGAATAACTCACTGAAATCTGTCCGAACAAGAGTCTAGTAAACATCCCGGGGATGATAAAATTTGAAACATGAAATCAAAAATTATAATTTAATAAATAATCATAAAAAATAATAATATAATAATAATAAATTTAATTCAATAATATAATCAAACCAAAAACACTGAAATTTGAAATATAGCGCCAAGTTCACACATCGCTGAGCTCAGTCGCAAAATCGTTTTCAGTGTCTGATGATGAATTTCCCCCACGAATCATTATCACTCAATTCTGCAAGTGGTTCTGATTTACTATCGCTGTTCTCTAGCCGGTCTAAAAACGCTTTTGACCTAAAGGGACGCTTTTTGGACGCCATGGACGTTTCTCAGTTTCCAGGCAGAAAGAACAGTAAAAATGCAGGCAGGGCGCCAGACAAAGCACTCGGGACACAATGTATGTGAAATGGTTGGATACAGGAATGTTATACTATGTGATTTCAGTGTATTGAGTGAATGTCACTTTTTGTCATTTTCATATTTCCCGCCAGTTCCGTCCCCCGTACGTCCCGACGTCGCAGGGAACGGAACCCAGATGACGGATGCCGGCATCGGCCGGAGGACATTGCCGGGGACACTGCAGGGGGGACATCGCGGGAGCGCAGGACAAGGTAAGTGAAGAAGAGATCCCAAAGCAGAGCTGCAGTGTATTCCCCAGTGTAGCTCGGGGGGGGGGGGGTAACCTCTTGTGGTGCTGAAACTTTACCCCGAGCTACACTCGGGAATACCGCCAGGGGGGTAAAAGTATATATTAAGTCTTAAAGCATGGGTGTCAAACAGGCGGCCCTCAAGCTGTTATTATGATTATTATTATACAGGATTTATGGCACCAACAGTTTGCTCAGCGCTTTACAATATAACGGGAGACAATACAGCAACAATACAGATCAATACAAGAGGGATAGGAGGGCCCTGATCCTGGGAGCTTACAATCAAAGAGGGAGGGGTTGGTCATACAAAAGGTAATAACTGTGGGGGATGGACTGATAGGAGGAATAGAAGATTTGGTTATCAGCTGAGGGCAGGATAGGCTTCCCTGAAGAGAGAGGTTTTCAGAAATCGCCTAAAAGTGGGCAGAGTAGGCGATAGTTGGATAGATTGGGGTAGAGAGTTCCAGAGGATGGGGGAGGTTCTGGAGAAGTCCTGGAGACGAGCATGGGAGGAAGAGCCAAGGGAGATACAGAGCAGGAGGATTGGAGAGGACGGTTAGGGTGATATTTGGAGACAAGATCGGTGATGTAATTTGGGGCGGAGTTATAAATGGCTTTATACGTTATTGTTAATGTTCTGAATTTTATTCATTGGGCTATGGGAAGCCAGTGGAGAGATTGGCAGAGAGGGATGGGGGACACTGAGTGGAGGCCAGTGGAGGGATTGGCAGAGAGGGATGGGGGACACTGAGTGGAGGCCAGTGGAGGGATTGGCAGAGAGGGATGGGGGACACTGAGTGGAGGCCAGTGGAGGGATTGGCAGAGAGGGATGGAGGACACTGAGTGGAGGCCAATGGAGGGATTGGCAGAGAGGGATGGAGGACACTGAGTGGAGGCCAATGGAGGGATTGGCAGAGAGGGATGGGGACACTGAGTGGAGGCCAGTGGAGGGATTGGCAGAGAGGGGTGGAGGACACTGAGTGGAGGCCAGTGGAGGGATTGGCAGAGAGGGATGGGGGACACTGAGTGGAGGCCAGTGGAGGGATTGGCAGATATGGCTGTTGCCAAACTACAAGTCCCATGAGGCATTGCAAGATTGATAGTTACAAGCATGACTCCCAAAGGCAAGGCATGATGGGACTAGTAGTTTTGCAACAGCTGGAGGGCCACCAGTTTGACACCCCTGCCTTAAAGTATCACAGGGATGGATATTTTAACACAGTTACAGAGTTCCAGCTGGGACTATATGGCTATGTATATACCACACCTGTGGGATGGAATGGGGTCGGCAACCCTTTGATTACGATGTACCTGTCGTGAGTAGCCGATAGGTAGCTCGCCAACACAGCTTTGCTGGACCTTCCCCTCAGCCCTCACAGCTCTGCACAGCAGCAGTCCGGAGAGCGGGAGGCAGTACTAGACAGAGGGCGGGAGCTGCTGCAGTTAACCAGCAGGTGATTGATTGGTTGTTAGGAAGTCAGGGGGTGCTAGCAACCAATCACTAACTGGTTGATATGAAGGCCTCATGCACACGGGGTGTTTTTGCAGCCACTTTTAGGGGTGTCAGGCGTTTTTATTTACTGCTTCCAAATGGCCCTCCATGTTAACCTATGTCTCCATGCACACATAGACTTTTAGAAGCGTTTAGTAGCAGTAGTAGTACCAGCAGGAAAAAAAATCCCAGGCCCAGAGCATCCAGGAGCAGCAGTGTTTTGGAAGAAAAAAAGCTTAGATACTTTTACAAGCGTCAGACAGATTCTTCAAAAATGCTGCTGCCAAGAGGACAGCTTCTAGGAGGGTTTTTTTTAATGTCCGGTGTGCATGAGGCCAAAAAGTTAACTCTTGCAGCTTCTGCCTGCTCCCACCCTCTGTCCAGCACTGTGCTGCCTCCCGCTCTCCGCTCTGCTGTCTGTACACACATTGCAAGGTAGGAGATCCCTACCTACACACTGCTCTGTTTTGCCCCGTCATTGGGGTCAGTGGGAGGAACAAAGCCCAGTCGTTGGGGTCAGTGGAAGGAACAAAGCCCCATCATTGGGGTCAGTGGGAGGGACAGTGCCCCGTCGTTGGGGTCATTGGGAGGAACAAAGCCCAGTCGTTGGGGTCAGTAGAAGGAACAAAGCCCCATCCTTGGGGTTAATGGGAGGAACAAAGCCCCATCATTGGGGTTAATGGGAGGAACAAAGCCCCATCATTGGGGTCAGTGGGAGGAACACAGTCCCATCGTTGGGGTCAGTGGGAGGAACAAAGCTCCATCATTGGGTCAGTGGGAGGAACACAGCCCAGTCGTTGGGGTAAGTGGAAGGGACAAAGCCCCTATCCTTGGGGTCAGTGGGAGGGACAGTGCCCCGTTGTTGGGGTCAGTGGGAGGAATAGAGCCCCATCCTTGGGGTCAGTGGGAGGGACAGTGCCCCGTCGTTGGGGTCAGTGGGAGGAACAAAGCCCCATCATTGGGATTAGTGGGAGGAACACAGCCCCGTCGTTGGGGTCAGTGGGATTAACACAGCCCCGTCGTTGGGGTCAGTGGGAGGGACAGCGCCCCAATGTTGGGGTCAGTGGGAGGAACAGCACCCTGTCGTTGGTGTCAGTGGGAGGAATAGCACCCCATTGTTGGTGTCAGTGAATAACACCCCATCATTGGTGTCAGTAGGAGGAATAGCACCCCATCGTTGGTGTCAGTGAATAACACCCCATCATTGGTATCAGTGGGAGGAACAGCGCCCCGTCGTTGGTGTCAGTGGGAGGAATAGCACCCCATCATTGGTGTCAGTGAATAACACCCCATCATTGGTGTCAGTGGGAGGAATAGCACCCCAATGTTGGGGTCAGTGGGAGGAATAGTGCCCCATTGTTGGTGTCAGTGGAAGGAATAATGCCCCGTTGTTGGTGTCAGTGGGAGGAATAGCACCCCATCATTGGTGTCAGTGGGAGAAATAATACCCCATCATTGGTGTCAGTTGGAGCAATAGTGTCTCATCGTAGGTGTCAGTTGGGAGAATAGCGTCCCATCGTTGGTGTCATTGGAAGGAATAGTGCTTCATATCAGTGGAAGGAAAAATGTCCCAAGAGCCGGATAAAAGAAAGCAAAGGGCCACATCTGGCCCACGGGCTGCAGTTTGAAGACCCTGCTTTAGACGGTTGGGGAATGGCTACCCTATCGGTTTGTTTTTAGCAGATCGGATGCAGGCAGGTGTAAACAGACACATATCCTAGATTGTAAGCTCCCAGGATCAGGGCCCTCCTATCCCTCTTGTATTGAACTGTATTGTTGCTGTATTGTCTCCCGTTATATTGTAAAGCGCTGAGCAAACTGTTGGTGCCATAAATCCTGTATAATAATAATAATAATAATATATAAATCCTGTATAATAATAATAATATATAAATCCTGTATAATAATAATAATGATATATAAATCCTGTATAATAATAATAATATATAAATCCTGTATAATAATAATAATATATAAATCCTGTATAATAATAATAATAATAATAATATATAAATCCTGTATAATAATAATAATGATATATAAATCCTGTATAATAATAATAATATATAAATCCTGTATAATAATAATAATATATAAATCCTGTATAATAATAATAATAATAATAATATATAAATCCTGTATAATAATAATAATAATATATAAATCCTGTATAATAATATATAAATCCTGTATAATAATAATAATAATATATAAATCCTGTATAATAATATATAAATCCTGTATAATAATAATGATATATAAATCCTGTATAATAATATATAAATCCTGTATAATAATAATAATAATATATAAATCCTGTATAATAATATATAAATCCTGTATAATAATAATAATATATAAATCCTGTATAATAATAATGATATATAAATCCTGTATAATAATTAGAGATGAGCGAATTATTCAAAAATTCGATTCGACTGATTCGGCGAATTCGTGAAAAAATTTCGATTCGAGTAGAATATATTCGCTGCGAATTTAACTTATAAAAGGGTGTTTCTAGGCTTCAGAGAGCCTTTATATTAGTGCAGAACACTGTACCTTTAATTTAAATGCCCTTGGAGTCTGCTGGGGAAGAGAAATAATACTGACAGTCAATATGACATGCAGATGAGTGCCGTCGATCTTAGAATCACCGCACACTTCACTCATTTGGGCAGTCACGGGGCCAAAACCAGAGTGTGGAGCCACAGTGTGGCGGTGGAGGCAGCAGCAATGGGAGGCCATACAGCACCCTATGACAAAAATGGAAACCACCAGCAGTGTGAGGAGACCTGAAAGTGGCACATGGCAGAGTGTGGCGATGGAGACAGCAGCAATGGGAGGCCGTACAGGGACCCATGACACACTCTGGACCTGGCAGCAGCATGAGGAGGCGGTACAGGGGCCCATGACAGATTACGGGCCTGGCAGCAGCATGAGGAGTTGGTACGGGGGCCCATGGCAGATTACGGGCCTGGCAGCAGCAATGGGAGGCCGTACAGGGACCCATGACACACTCTGGACCTGGCAGCAGCATGGGGAGGCGGTACAGGGGCCCATGACAGATTACGGGCCTGGCAGCAGCATGAGGAGTCGGTACGGGGGCCCATGACACACTCTGGACCTGGCAGCAGCATGAGGAGGCGGTACAGGGGCGCATGACAGATTACGAGCCTGGCAGCAGCAACTTGGACAGGAGGACGTTCAGCTTCTGCACCGTCTGGTGCGTGCTCGCAAACTTTTGTCTCTTGGAAACGGATTCCAAGAAAGACTGCTGACGGAATCCGTGAAGAGGAGTAGCAGGAGAAGGAGCATCAGAACGAGCGGAATATGCCAACAAGCGACAACAGGGGCCCATGACAGATTACGGGCCTGGCAGCAGCATGAGGAGTCGGTACGGGGGCCCATGGCAGATTACGGGCCTGGCAGCAGCAATGGGAGGCCCGTAATCTGCCAGCACCCTATGACAAAAAATGGAACACACCAGCAGTGTGTGAGGAGACCTGAAAGTGGCACATGGCAGAGTGTGGCGATAAAGACAGCAGCAATGGGAGGCCGTACAGGGACCCATGAGAGACTCTGGACCTGGCAGCAGCATGAGGAGGCGGTACAGGGGCCCATGGCAGATTAGGGGCCTGGCAGCAGCTATGGGAGGCCCGTAATCTGCCAGCACCCTATGACAAAAAATGGAACACACCAGCAGTGTGAGGAGACCTGAAAGTGGCACATGGCAGAGTGTGGCGATGGAGACAGCAGCAATGGGAGGCCGTACAGGGACCCATGAGAGACTGTGGACCTGGCAGCAGCATGAGGAGGCGGTACTGGGGCCCATGGCAGATTAGGGGCCTGGTAGCAGCAATGGGAGGCCCGTAATCTGCCAGCACCCTATGACAAAAAATGGAACACACCAGCAGTGTGAGGAGACCTGAAAGTGGCACATGGCAGAGTGTGGCGATGGAGACAGCAGCAATGGGAGGCCGTACAGGGACCCATGAGAGACTCTGGACCTGGCAGCAGCATGAGGAGGCGGTATAGGGGCCCATGGCAGATTAGGGGCCTGGCAGCAGCTATGGGAGGCCCGTAATCTGCCAGCACCCTATGACAAAAAATGGAACTCACCAGCAGTGTGAGGAGACCTGAAAGTGGCACATGGCAGAGTGTGGCGATGGAGACAGCAGCAATGGGAGGCCGTACAGGGACCCATGAGAGACTCTGGACCTGGCAGCAGCATGAGGAGGCGGTATAGGGGCCCATGGCAGATTAGGGGCCTGGCAGCAGCTATGGGAGGCCCGTAATCTGCCAGCACCCTATGACAAAAAATGGAACACACCAGCAGTGTGAGGAGACCTGAAAGTGGCACATGGCATGAGACACTGTGGACCTGGCAGCAGCATGAGGAGGCGGTACAGGGGCCCATGGCAGATTAGCGGCCTGGCAGCAGCTATGGGAGGCCCGTAATCTGCCAGCACCCTATGACAAAAAATGGAACACACCAGCAGTGTGAGGAGACCTGAAAGTGGCACATGGCAGAGTGTGGCGATGGAGACAGCAGCAATGGGAGGCCGTACAGGGACCCATGAGAGACTCTGGACCTGGCAGCAGCATGAGGAGGCGGTATAGGGGCCCATGGCAGATTAGGGGCCTGGCAGCAGCTATGGGAGGCCCGTAATCTGCCAGCACCCTATGACAAAAAATGGAACACACCAGCAGTGTGAGGAGACCTGAAAGTGGCACATGGCAGAGTGTGGCGATGGAGACAGCAGCAATGGGAGGCCGTACAGGGACCCATGAGAGACTCTGGACCTGGCAGCAGCATGAGGAGGCGGTATAGGGGCCCATGGCAGATTAGGGGCCTGGCAGCAGCTATGGGAGGCCCGTAATCTGCCAGCACCCTATGACAAAAAATGGAACACACCAGCAGTGTGAGGAGACCTGAAAGTGGCACATGGCATGAGACACTGTGGACCTGGCAGCAGCATGAGGAGGCGGTACAGGGGCCCATGGCAGATTAGCGGCCTGGCAGCAGCTATGGGAGGCCCGTAATCTGCCAGCACCCTATGACAAAAAATGGAACACACCAGCAGTGTGAGGAGACCTGAAAGTGGCACATGGCAGAGTGTGGCGATGGAGACAGCAGCAATGGGAGGCCGTACAGGGACCCATGAGAGACTCTGGACCTGGCAGCAGCATGAGGAGGCGGTATAGGGGCCCATGGCAGATTAGGGGCCTGGCAGCAGCTATGGGAGGCCCGTAATCTGCCAGCACCCTATGACAAAAAATGGAACACACCAGCAGTGTGAGGAGAACTGAAAGTGGCACATGGCAGAGTGTGGCGATGGAGACAGCAGCAATGGGAGGCCGTACAGGGACCCATGAGAGACTCTGGACCTGGCAGCAGCATGAGGAGGCGGTATAGGGGCCCATGGCAGATTAGGGGCCTGGCAGCAGCTATGGGAGGCCCGTAATCTGCCAGCACCCTATGACAAAAAATGGAACACACCAGCAGTGTGAGGAGACCTGAAAGTGGCACATGGCATGAGACACTGTGGACCTGGCAGCAGCATGAGGAGGCGGTACAGGGGCCCATGGCAGATTAGGGGCCTGGCAGCAGCTATGGGAGGCCCGTAATCTGCCAGCACCCTATGACAAAAAATGGAACACACCAGCAGTGTGTGAGGAGACCTGAAAGTGGCACATGGCAGAGTGTGGCGATGGAGACAGCAGCAATGGGAGGCCGTACAGGGACCCATGAGAGACTCTGGACCTGGCAGCAGCATGAGGAGGCGGTATAGGGGCCCATGGCAGATTAGGGGCCTGGCAGCAGCTATGGGAGGCCCGTAATCTGCCAGCACCCTATGACAAAAAATGGAACACACCAGCAGTGTGAGGAGACCTGAAAGTGGCACATGTTTGGGGCATGATTCATGGCGGATTTAGTCAGTTGTGTCAGGAACTGGTGGTTTGAAATCCAGACTAATCCACGCCTGATTCATTTTCACAAACGTGAGTCTCTCCACACTTTGGGTGGGCAGTCGTGTCCTCCGCGGAGTTACAATACCTCCTGCCGCACTAAACACGCGCTCCGATGCCACGCTACTGGCCGGGCATGACAGCCTTTCAAGGGCAAATTCAGCTAGTTGGGGCCAAAGGTCAAGTTTCGTTGCCCAGTAGTCAAGGGGATTGTCTACCTCGGTTGGCAGGGTGCTGTCCAAGTAGGCCCAAGCCTGTTGTTTGAGGTCCTGCTCCAGGTCCACCTGATGCTGCTGCTGCTGCGGCTGGTTAGTAGTTTCCTCACTGCGCTGGTGAAGAAAGCTACTCATCATCGACTGCAGACTGAGGCAGCCGCTGCTGGTGGAGCTGCCACTGCTCCTACCACCCCACCCCTCCCCTGCTGCCATGGCAGCGAAACGCGAGCGCACAGGGCCCACAGTGTCGGAGGATGGACGTTGGCGCAGAAAGGCAGAGACCAACTGACTACATAGGTGGTTTTTATAGTACGTTATTTTGGCCTACCTCTCAGCAGGTGTGAAAAAGGCCACCATTTTTGAACGGTAGCGAGGGTCCAACAAGGTGGACAGCCAAAAGTCATCCCTCTGTCTGATGGTTATTATTCGGCTGTCGCTACGCAAGCAAGCGAGCATGCTATGGGCCATTTGTGCCAAGGAATGCGAGGGACTCCCTGCCTCCATCTCCACAGCATACTGCCACGGTGCGTCTGGGTCCTCTGTCTCCTCCTCCTCTACCAGATGCTCCTGCTCCTCCACTCCTGTCCGCTGAGTGGAAAAACCACCCATTTCACTCAATAATTCCTGAGCACAAATGTCCTCCTCTACCTCCTCCTCTTCTTCCTGTCCTGCCCCCACAGGGGTCATGTGGCGTTGAGATCTGTGCGCCACGTCTACCGCACCCTGACCAGCCATTGTTAACAGCATTTGTTCCAGGACGTGCAACAGAGGAATGACGTCGTTCATCCCATAGTCCTGCCGACTCACAAATAGCGTGGCCTCCTCAAAGGGCCTGAGCAAGCGGCAGGTGTCACGCATGAGCTGCCAATGGCTGACATCGAAGTTACACAGGGGAGTACCTTTATCCGCTTGTAACATCAGGAAATCGGTGATGGCCTTTCGCTGTTCGTAAAGGCGGTCTAACATGTGTAGGGTTGAATTCCACCTTGTTGCAACGTCGCAGATCAGGCGATGCTGTGGAATTCCGTTCTGCCGCTGCAGCTCAAGGAGGGTGTGCTTTGCGGTGTAGGAATGGCTGAAATGCATGCAAAGTTTACGTGACATTTTAAGGATGTCTTGCAGTGGGATGGTGGATTTTAGGAACCGCTTGACAACCAGATTGAACACGTGAGCCATGCATGGCGCATGGCACAACCTTCCTTGACGCAGAGCAGACACCATGTTCTTTCCGTTGTCGGTCAACATGGTTCCGATTTTCAGTTTGCGCGGAGACAGCCATCTGTCGATTTCTCTGTTCATTACACTGAGAAGTTCCTCCCCTGTGTGACTACGTTCGCCAAGGCATACCAGGTGCAGCACAGCGTGACACCGTTGCGCCCTGCACATGTGATATGCCGGTCGGGTAATGGGACTTGGCACGGGGGTGGCGGCTGAGGACACGGCGGAAGAAGAGGTGGTAGAGGCGGACATCTTTGCCAGACCAAGGACGTGCAAACGTGGAGGCAAAAGCGGCGTGACCTGTCCAAGTTGCTGGTGCGGCTGTGACGGCACCACGTTCACCCAGTGGGCCGTAAATGACATGTACTGTCCCTGACCGTAGTTACAGCTCCACACGTCGGCGCTGCCGTGCACTTTGGCAGAGACCGACATGCTCAAAGACTGGCCCACCATCTCTTCTACATGTGAATGCAGGGCTGGCACTGCCTTTTTGGCGAAGAAATGACGGCTTGGCACTCTCCACCGCGGCGCGGCACAAGCCATCATTTCTCGGAAAGGTGCTGAGTCCACCACTTGGAAAGGGAGGGACTGCAGCACCAGCAACTTGGACAGGAGGACGTTCAGCTTTTGCACCGTCGGGTGCGTGCTCGCAAACTGTTGTCTCTTGGAAACGGATTCCAAGAAAGACTGCTGACGGAATCCGTGAAGAGGAGTAGCAGGAGAAGGAGCATCAGAACGAGCGGAAGATGCCAACGAGCGACAACTCCCCTCAGCAGAGGTGTTGGAGCCTTGACTGGCTGATAGAGGGCGATTGACGTCGGGTGACGGAGCAAGTAACGGAGCGGGTGATGGAGCGGGGGCTGGGGCAGGCAGAATCGCCGTATCTTTATCACGGTATTCCCAGGCCACCAAATGGCGACGCTGCATATGCTGACGCAACGCTGTAGTCCCAACATGGGCCCCCTGGCCACGCTTGACTTTCTGGCCACATAGTCGACATACGGCTACGTTTACTTCCTCGGGCGGCTTGACAAAAAATTGCCACACCGCCGAGTAGGAAACTTTGCCCCCGATACTCCTCACTGGCTGACTGCTGCTTCCTCCGTGCACACCAGCACCACTACTGGCCGTGGTGGTAGGCTGCAGTGGAGCTGGTGCTGTACTCCGTGGCCGTTTGCCTCCACTGACACTGCTGCGACCCTGCTGCCTCCTGGGCAACCCACCGACTGTTTTGCTCGCTGCCAAGCTGCCACCCTCTTCTCCTGATGATGCGGAAGCAATAGCCTGATGACGACGAGGCTGCCAAGTGCGATCAGCCTCATCATCATCAATTAGGGTCTCCGCCTCACTACTAGCCCCCTCGGTTGCGTGTGGGTCAGGAGACAGACCTGTCTCTAGACCGGCTACCGAGCCACTCTCCTCGCCACTACTTCTTCGCCTGGCTGCTGAAGAGGCGGATGTCTCCCCCCGTTCCTGACCGCCCTCTGTTAGCTCTTCCTCACTGTACAGTGGGGCTGAGCCCACAGCATACGATACTTCGCTTGGTGAGGGAACAACAAAGGACAGGGCAGGTCGAGGACACGTGATTTCAGTGGGCTTGCTCCCGGGCCATGCCAACTAACGGTTGTGTCTGACGTACCCACCGACCGTTGGCTGTAGGTGTCAGAGGTGACCTGGGAAGAGGAAGACGACCGAGCCAACCAATCGATGACGGCAGGGTTGTCGGTGGAGACACGACCACTGGATGACACCGGGAGCACTGGCCTCTGGCTGCGACTAGTGCTGCCTCGACCCCTTCCTCTGCTGCCACGTCTGCTCGCTCCTAAAATATTGCCTCCTCTGCCACTCCTATGCATGTTGTCTGACATACTCTTTAATTAAACGATTCTGTGTCCCTGAGTAACAATTCTGTGTCTGTCCCTGAGTAACAATTCAGTGTCCCTCAGTAACAATTCTGTGTCCCTCAGTAACAATTCTGTGTCCCTCAGTAACAATTCTGTGTCCCTGAGTAACAATTCTGTGTCTGTCCCTGAGTAACAATTCTGTGTCTGTCCCTGAGTAACAATTCTGTGTCCCTGAGTAACAATTCTGTGTCCCTCAGTAACAATTCTGTGTCCCTCAGTAACAATTCTGTGTCCCTCAGTAACAATTCTGTGTCTGTCCCTGAGTAACAATTCTGTGTCTGTCGCTGAGTAACAATTCTGTGTCCCTCAGTAACAATTCTGTGTCCCTCAGTAACAATTCTGTGTATGTCCCTGAGTAACAATTCTGTGTCTGTCCCTGAGTAACAATTCTGTGTCCCTCAGTAACAATTCTGTGTCCCTCAGTAACAATTCTGTGTCCCTGAGTAACAATTCTGTGTCCCTCAGTAACAATTCTGTGTCCCTCAGTAACAATTCTGTGTCCCTCAGTAACAATTCTGTGTCTGTCCCTGAGTAACAATTCTGTGTCTGTCGCTGAGTAACAATTCTGTGTCCCTCAGTAACAATTCTGTGTCCCTCAGTAACAATTCTGTGTCCCTCAGTAACAATTCTGTGTCTGTCCCTGAGTAACAATTCTGTGTCTGTCCCTGAGTAACAATTCTGTGTCCCTCAGTAACAATTCTGTGTCCCTCAGTAACAATTCTGTGTCCCTCAGTAACAATTCTGTGTCCCTCAGTAACAATTCTGTGTCTGTCCCTGAGTAACAATTCTGTGTCTGTCCCTGAGTAACAATTCTGTGTCCCTAAGTAACGTTTCTGTGGCCCTAAGTAACGGTTCTGTGGCCCTCAGTAACAAATCTGTGTCCCTCAGTAACAATTCTGTGTCCCTCAGTAACAATTCTGTGTCCCTCAGTAACAATTCTGTGTCTGTCCCTGAGTAACAATTCTGTGTCTGTCCCTGAGTAACAATTCTGTGTCTGTCCCTGAGTAACAATTCTGTGTCCCTCAGTAACAATTTTGTGTCCCTCAGTAACAATTCTGTGTCCCTGAGTAACAATTCTGTGTCCCTCAGTAACAATTCTGTGTCCCTCAGTAACAATTCTGTGTCCCTGAGTAACAATTCTGTGTCCCTCAGTAACAATTCTGTGTCCCTCAGTAACAATTCTGTGTCTGTCCCTGAGTAACAATTCTGTGTCTGTCGCTGAGTAACAATTCTGTGTCCCTCAGTAACAATTCTGTGTCCCTCAGTAACAATTCTGTGTCTGTCCCTGAGTAACAATTCTGTGTCTGTCCCTGAGTAACAATTCTGTGTCCCTGAGTAACAATTCTTTGTCCCTCAGTAACAATTCTGTGTCCCTCAGTAACAATTCTGTGTCTGTCCCTGAGTAACAATTCTGTGTCTGTTGCTGAGTAACAATTCTGTGTCCCTCAGTAACAATTCTGTGTCCCTCAGTAACAATTCTGTGTCTGTCCCTGAGTAACAATTCTGTGTCTGTCGCTGAGTAACAATTCTGTGTCCCTCAGTAACAATTCTGTGTCCCTCAGTAACAATTCTGTGTCTGTCCCTGAGTAACAATTCTGTGTCTGTCCCTGAGTAACAATTCTGTGTCCCTCAGTAACAATTCTGTGTCCCTGAGTAACAATTCTGTGTCCCTCAGTAACAATTCTGTGTCCCTCAGTAACAATTCTGTGTCTGTCCCTGAGTAACAATTCTGTGTCCCTAAGTAACGTTTCTGTGGCCCTAAGTAACGGTTCTGTGGCCCTCAGTAACAAATCTGTGTCCCTCAGTAACAATTCTGTGTCTGTCCCTAAGTAGCAATTCTGTGGCACTAAGTAATGTTTCTGTGGCCCTAAGTAACGTTTCTGTGGCCCTAAGTAACGATTCTGTGGCCCTAAGTAACGTTTCTGTAGCCCTAAGTAACGTTTCTGTGGCCCTAAGTAACGTTTCTGTGGCCCTAAGTAACGGTTCTGTGTCCCTCAGTAACAATTCTGTATCCCTCAGTAACAATTCTGTGTCTGTCCCTGAGTAACAATTCTGTGTCCCTCAGTAACAATTCTGTGTCTGTCCCTGAGTAACAATTCTGTGTCCCTCAGTAACAATTCTGTTTCCCTGAGTAACAATTCTGTGTCCCTCAGTAACAATTCTGTGTCCCTCAGTAACAATTCTGTGTCCCTGAGTAACAATTCTGTGTCCCTCAGTAACAATTCTGTGTCCCTCAGTAACAATTCTGTGTCCCTCAGTAACAATTCTGTGTCTGTCCCTGAGTAACAATTCTGTGTCTGTCGCTGAGTAACAATTCTGTGTCCCTCAGTAACAATTCTGTGTCCCTCAGTAACAATTCTGTGTCTGTCCCTGAGTAACAATTCTGTGTCTGTCCCTGAGTAACAATTCTGTGTCCCTCAGTAACAATTCTGTGTCCCTGAGTAACAATTCTGTGTCCCTCAGTAACAATTCTGTGTCCCTCAGTAACAATTCTGTGTCTGTCCCTGAGTAACAATTCTGTGTCCCTAAGTAACGTTTCTGTGGCCCTAAGTAACGGTTCTGTGGCCCTCAGTAACAAATCTGTGTCCCTCAGTAACAATTCTGTGTCTGTCCCTAAGTAACAATTCTGTGGCCCTAAGTAACATTTCTGTGGCCCTAAGTAACGTTTCTGTGGCCCTAAGTAACGATTCTGTGGCCCTAAGTAACGATTCTGTGGCCCTAAGTAACGTTTCTGTAGCCCTAAGTAACGTTTCTGTGGCCCTAAGTAACGTTTCTGTGGCCCTAAATAACAGTTCTGTGGCCCTCAGTAACAATTCTGTGTCCCTCAGTAACAATTCTGTGTCTGTCCCTGAGTAACAATTCTGTGTCCCTAAATAACGTTTCTGTGGCCCTAAGTAACGGTTCTGTGGCCCTCAGTAACAAATCTGTGTCCCTCAGTAACAATTCTGTGTCTGTCCCTAAGTAACAATTCTGTGGCCCTAAGTAACGTTTCTGTGGCCCTAAGTAACGTTTCTGTGGCCCTAAGTAACGATTCTGTGGCCCTAAGTAACGATTCTGTGGCCCTAAGTAACGTTTCTGTGGCCCTAAGTAACGATTCTGTGGCCCTAAGTAACGTTTCTGTGTCCCTAAGTAACGTTTCTGTGTCCCTAAGTAACGTTTCTGTGGCCCTAAGTAACGATTCTGTGGCCCTAAGTAACGTTTCTGTGTCCCTAAGTAACGTTTCTGTGTCCCTAAGTAAAGTTTCTGTAGCCCTAACTAACGTTTCTGTGTCCCTAAGTAACGTTTCTGTGGCCCTAACTCTCTCCCTGAATACAGCCAGGTCTGCCTCTGTTGAATGACTGGAGGCAAATGGAGAATTCTAAAATGGCCGCCATTTATAGCTCGACCATTACACAGTGCTGGCTGGCTGGCTGCTGATTGGCTAATGCGATCACATGTCATGAATGAATGCATTATGGGTCAGCGCGCCTTGTCTGCGCGCCTTCCCAGACATCCCCGCTCCGTCGCCACACATGTCGCCGCCATTTTAGGACAAATTTCCTAATATTCGAAACGAATTCCACTTCGCCGAGTTCGATTCGCTCATCTCTAATAATAATAATAATAATATATAAATCCTGTATAATAATAATATATAAATCCTGTATAATAATAATAATAATATATAAATCCTGTATAATAATAATAATATATAAATCCGGTATAATAATAATAATAATAATATATAAATCCTGTATAATAATAATAATAATAATATATAAATCCTGTATAATAATAATAATATATAAATCCTGAATAATAATAATATATAAATCCTGTATAATAATAATAATATATAAATCCTGTATAATAATAATAATATATAAATCCTGTATAATAATAATATATAAATCCTGTATAATAATAATAATATATAAATCCTGTATAATAATAATAATAATATATAAATCCTGTATAATAATAATATATAAATCCTGTATAATAATAATAATATATAAATCCTGTATAATAATAATAATAATATATAAATCCTGTATAATAATAATAATATATAATCCTGTATAATAATATATAAATCCTGTATAATAATAATAATATATAAATCCTGTATTATAATAATAATAATAATAACATGTCCATTTACATTCACCGCTCCATAAAGGGCAATAGATGGTTCGGTTGGGTCCACCTGAGAATACAGACAGGCAGACCCGATCAGTCCGCCCGTGTGAAAGAGGCCGTACAGAAATATGGAACAGCAAACAATGTAAAAATCACTTCAGTAATCATTTACCCTTAAAAATACCTGGAAACGTGTAGTCACAGAAACCTAAACTAATCATATTCTGCTTTTCCACCCAACAGGGGCCCATCTTTAACTAGGGGGAGTACGGTTGAATAGACACATCTTGACAGGCCTCTTCTACAATCTGTTGACACATTTTGCAATAAACATCTTCCGCTGCCAGCAAGCTCCATGGGAAAGCCTTGCCCGAGATTCAATTTCAAGCAGGTTTCATCCTCAAGTGATTGATCATATCGCAGCATTGTGAGAGTAAAGAGAGTTACGGTGTAGCGAGCTGCACAAAGAATGTCTCTACTATCTCCTGCAGACAGGTCGGAGCTGCCCTTCATGTGTAATTCATGAGATGCAACCGCTGCCTTTATTTGCAAGTGTTCTCTGTGCGTTCTAATATCAAACTCATCTGTCTCGTCTAACCCGATTTCTGGAGTAGCGCAAGAATTCAGATTCACCGCACGCCTTTCTATATGTACAGAGATCATCTGCCGTAGCCGGGCAGAATAAGTGTCTTCATTATAAGGCACTTCATGCCGACTGCATAGAAAATGCCACTTAAAGGGATCGCACAGCACTTACAGGCCTGCAATCAGGCGCTATTCTTGTCAAGGTGATTAAAGTGATTCGAAAAGCTTTAAAAGGGAAAAACCCTTCTGGGTGCGGCTCCCCCATCCCTCCCTTATGCTTACCTGAGGCCCATGTCGATCCAGCAATGTGCGCAACAGCAGAGGCTCTTTCATTGGCTCACACAACAGCAGGAACCATTGGCTCCTGCTGCTGTTAATCACAGCCAGTGAGCCAAGGAGGCGAGAGAGGGGTACAGGGCCGAGCCGCATTCCATGTGCAAATGGACACACAGAGCGTGGCGCAGGAGCAGTGGTGTCCCGAGGCGGGTGTGGCCCGCACCGGGTGACACCGACCGCACAGGGTGACACCGACCGCACAGGGTGACACCGACCGCACAGGGTGACACCGGACCCGCTCCACGAAAAGGTAGGTTGTAAAGCAAGCTGACAATCCCAGCAGGATGGATCCAATCCATCTTGTAGGGATCGTCGGCTTTCTTTACAATTTACCTTTTCGTGGAGCGGGTCCGGTGTCACCCCGTATAGGTTGCATGCCGATGATCCCCGCAGGATGGATCGGATCTGTGGATTGGGGAGCATAATGGATCGGAGTCCGATCCATTATGCTCAATCGGCAGATCCGATCCATCCTGTAAGGATCGTCGGGTATGCAACCTATAGGGGGTGACACCGGACCCGCTCCACGAAAAGGTAAGTTGTAAAGCAAGCCGACAATCCCAGCAGGATGGATCCAATCCATCTTGTAGGGATCGTCAGCTTTCTTTACAACTTACCTTTTCGTGGAGCGGGTCCGGTGTCACCCCGTATAGGTTGCATGCCAACGATCCCCGCAGGATGGATCGGATCTGTGGATTGGGGAGCATAATGGATCGGAGTCCGCAGATCCGATCCATCCTGCAAGAATCGTCAGCATGCAACCTATACGGGGTGACACCGGACCCGCTCCACGAAAAGGTAAGTTGTAAAGAAAGCTGACGATCCCTACAAGATGGATCGGATCTGCGGACTGGGGAGCATAATGGATCGGAGTCCGATCCATGTTGCTCAATCCGCAGATCTGATCCATCCTGCAAGAATCGTCAGCATGCAACCTATACGGGGTGACACCGGACCCGTTCCACGAAAAGGTAAATTGTACAGAAAGCCAACGATTCCCGCAGGATGGATCGGATCTGCGGATTGGGGAGCATAATGGATCGGAGTCCAATCCATTATGCTCAATCCGCAGATCCAATCCATTCTGCGGGGATAGTTGGAGGGGGTGTCGCCAAGTGTTACCGCACCGGGTGACACCAATCCTAGGGACGGCCCTGCTCAGGAGCAGTTGACATTTACTCATTATAAAGACATCAGGGGGTCTATTAGACCCTCAATATTTCCCCTGCCATCCAAAGCAACTCATCAAGCGCAGGCTGTGCGTGGTTAGCTGTATCCTCGGCTACAATAGCCAGGGAATGACAGCTCTGAAAGCGGAAGCAATTAAAGCGGAGTTCCACCCAAACATGGGACCGGTAAGTGGCTGTTTTTTAAAAGTCAGCAGCTACAGTTTTTGTGTCCTTTAAAGTGTCCTTTTATGAAACTGAGATCAGCAGCGATCCTGAGGATCGTTGCTGAGCTCAGATCATTAGTGGTTTAGGAAACAGAAATGATCAGAACATGTTCCCCGCTGATCATCTCAGCACACAGACGGCCAGTGTATGAAGGAGCGATGTCAGTCCTTCACTGGCAATCTGTGTGAAAATTCTCCCTCCAGATTCTCCAGGCCAGTGGTGGAGAATCGGGGGAACCTCAAACGAAGCAGTAAACTGTGTTTGATCTCTTACTGTAATCTCACGAAATGACAGTAACAGCAGCCGTTTTCTAGCGTTCAAAGCGTTTGTAGATTGTTTCTCTCCTCATTAGGAGAAGCGATCTACACCGCTTCGTAAAAAGGTATTCAGAGGAGAACTGTCTCCTCAGAGAATGCCGGAGAACTGAGCAGCGGTCATTTACAGCCGCATGATAAAAGGACACCTAAATCCTCATCACTTCCGGGTTCATTAGTCACAGAGGAGATTGAGGAATGGATGTTTCTTGATCTCCTTTGGATTCAACTGTTAGGAAAGTGCACTGTAGTCCAGGATTGGGAGAGCCCAGGGACCACCACGGGCAGCGGCAGTATGGCAGTATTCTCACAACTGTAAAAGTTATTAGGCGGCTGTAGAGCCACCCAATCATTTTTACTGAACTGCCAATTGCTGAAAGAATTAGAACAAATTTATGGCTGCATCTGCAGCCATGAGTTTTTTTAACCACTTCTTATCCAGCTTAAAAGAACGTGGAATGGTTCACTGTACATTCAGGCTAGGTTCACGTCTGTGCTGGTGGTGCCGCTGTGGATCTGCATGAAAATCGCACCACCCGCACAGAGAAATGCAGCCCGCGGGTGGGTGCCATTAGTTATAATGTCACTCCGCTGGCACTGGAAAATGCAACCGTACTGGGAACCTCAGCTGCGTTTTCAGAAGAAGTGCAGGGACTGTTTCCCTGCGTGTAACGGGGCATAGGAGTCCATTCAAATGAATGGGCTCTCCTGCCTGCGCAAAACGTGGATATGTGAACCAGGGGTGACTACTTCCCAACCACCTCACATAGGAGTACGGCAGCAGAGCGGTTCTCCTGCGCTGAATCGTGTATCTAGTACATGATCCAGCTCCACCGGGAAGGGGGCATGCGTACACGCCTGACGCCCCCGCTGTGTTGTGATTAGTCCCAGCACAAACTGATCAGCAGGTCCCGGCCAATGACTGACGGCCGGGACCCGCTGATCGGCGAAGAGGATGACTGGACGGAGCTCTGTAATTGGAAACAACATATTAGCAGAATACGTTTTGGCCTAAATTTATAAAGAAATTTGATTTTTAACATTTTTTATTGGATATGTTTTATAGCAATATTGTGGGGTTTTTTTTTCAAAATTTTCAGTCTTTTTTCATTTATATAATAAAAAATATAATAATAAAAAATAAAAATGTTAAAAATCTAATTAAAAAAACAGTGGTGATCAAATACCACCAAAGGAAAGCTCTATTTGTGTATAAAAGTATACACATTTAATTGGGTACAGTGTTGCATGACCGCACAATTACTGGTTAAAGTAAATGTATAAATATTCCAGTATATATCCCACAGTTTGTAGACACTATAACTTTTGTGCAAACCAATCAATATATATTTATTGGGATTTTTATTAGCAGAATACATTTTGGCCTAAATTTATAAAGAAATTTGATTTTTAACATTTATTATTGGATATGTTTTATAGTAATATTGTGGGTTTGTTTCAAAATTGTCAGTCTTTTTTCATTTATATAATAAAAAAATAAAAAAAAAACAGCAGTGATCAAATACCACCAAAGAAAAGCTCTATTTGTGTGAAAAAAAGTATATAAATGTAATTGGATACAGTGTTGCATGACCACGCAATTACCAGTTAAAGTAAATAAACAAATAAATATTCCAGTATATATTCCACAGTTTGTAGACACTATAGCTTTTCGGCAAACCAATCTATATACATTTATTGGGATATTTATTAGCAGAATACATTTTGGCCTAAATTTATAAAAGAACTTTGATGTTTAAAATTTTATATTGGATATGTTTTATAGTAATATTGTGGGTTTTTTCAATATTTTCAGTCTTTTTTCATTTATATAATAAAAAAATAAAAAAAAAACAGCAGTGATCAAATACCACCAAAGAAAAGCTCTATTTGTGTGAAAAAAAGTAAATACATTTAACCTCCCTAGCGGTCTGATTATGTCCATATTTCTGTGCTCAAAGCGGTACATTTTTTTCATGGAAATATGTTGTTTTTTTATTGTAGGCTGTAATTTTTAGGAATAACTCACTGAAATCTGTCCGAACAAGAGTCTAGTAAACATCCCGGGGATGATAAAATTTGAAACATGAAATCATAAATTATAATTTAATAAATAACACTGTTCAACAGGTAAAAAGTTTTGGGCATAAAATTAGCTAATCTTACATAATTTTGGGGTGCTGAAAACAAAAATGACCCTAAAAAATGTTGATTGGCTCTGGTTTCCATGATATATTCACCCATCTAATGACGTAAGCCATTCAAAATTATGATGCAACTTCAGCTGCATATTGCGCAATGGATACTGGTGACCAATAGAAAATGGCATGTATACTGAGATGATGCAATATTAGCCTTTAATTGCATCACTTCACTGCATAAAAGCTGCAGTATCTGTAGCTGATTGTAGTTCGTCTTTACATTTCGTTTTATGCTTATATAGGCTACTCAGTAATGCCTCGAACTTGTGTGAATAAAGCAGATAATTTCTGCTATATCTGCGGTGAAATAACTTTTATCTCACAAAAAAGGAGGATAACAGGAATGATTAAGAAAGCCTACAACTTGTATTTTGGCTGCAAGATAGGAGACCAGGACAAGAGCTGGGCACCACATATATGCTGCAATTCTTGTGGGACGGCACTGGAGCAATGGTTGAATGGAAAAAAGGCATCTATGCCTTTTGCTGTGCCAATGATTTGGAGAGAGCCAACAGATCATGTTAGTAATTGTTACTTTTGTATGGTGCCTCCAATTGTAAAAGGGCTAAATAAGAAGAAAAAGTTATCTGTGCACTATCCAAATATTCCATCGGCAATACGTCCAGTTCCTCATGGAGAGGGGCTACCAATTCCTAAAGCACCAGAATCCTTCGTGGTTGAGTCAAGTGAGGAAGAACCTGAAGCGTGTAGTCACGTGCAGTTGTAAGAGATAGCCCTTTCCTCGAATACAAGAGAAAAGCCAAGAGAAGCAAAACCGACACAAACTGAAGACAAAACTAGTGAGAATCCTAAGTATTAAAATGATTCAACTTAGCTTATGGCTATAATTTTTCTTGGTAATCCTATGCAATATATTCTGCCATTTAGGCTTTGTTATGTAGTCAGTATCACTTGCTTTATATTTGTGGAAAGACATCTATCTATATAATTATTGTGCATTATGTAGTCATTACGTCTATAGTAGAAAACTTTCCGTTTACAGAAAAACTAGAGCCAATTGACAAATTTCATTGTTATATTTGAACTCAGAATGTGAAATTCATTAAGAAATGGATCCTTTTGTTTCCAAAACTGGCAAAAAATAAAAATTTGTTGAACAGTGTTATCATAAAAAATAATAATATAATAATAATAAATTTAATTCAATAATATAATCAAACCAAAAACACTGAAATGTGAAATAGAGCGCCAAGTTCGCACATCGCTGAGCAAAGTCGCAGAATCGTTTTCAGTGTCTGATGAGGAATTTCCCCCACGAATCATTATCACTCAATTCTGCAAGTGGTTCTGATTTACTATCGCTGTTCTCTCTCTTGACCTAAAGGGACGTTTTTTGGACGCCATGGACGTTTCTCAGTTTCCAGGCAGAAAGAACAGTAAAAATGCAGGCAGGGCGCCGGACAAAGCACTCGGGACAAAATGTATGTGAAATGGTTTGATACAGGAATGTTATACTATGTGATTTTAGTATATTGAGTGAATGTCACTTTTACAATTTTCAAATTTCCCACCAGTTCCGTCCCCCGTACGTCCCGACGTCGCAGGGAACGGAACCCGTAAGACGGATGCCGGCATCGGCCGGAGGACATGGCCGGGGACACTGCAGGGGGGACATCGCCGGAGCGCAGGACAAGGTAAGAGAAGAAGAGATCCCGGAGCAACGCTGCAGAGTATTCCCGAGTGTAGCTCAGGATTACCGCTTGTGGTGCTGAAACTTTCCCCCGAGCTACACTCGGGAATACCGCCAGGGGGGTTAATTGGGTACAGTGTTGCATGACCGCACAATTACCGGTTAAAGTAACGCAGTGCCAATTAGCAAAAAATGGCCTGGCCCCAAAGGAGGGGTAAAATCTTCAGTTTCTGTGTTCATGCACCTGGTCCACATGCACCTTCGCTGATCGGCTACGTTAATGTCATTGCGGATCTACCAATGTTCTGGGCTGCCCGGCCTCCTTCCGCACATGCAGCCCGTCCTCAGGAACCCATTGCCGTCTGAGATGTCTACTACAATGTTTCTGTGTGAGCAGAGCCTGTCAGGAAGACACGGATGTAGGATGACACAAGGGGCTTGAAATCCCTTCCTATAGCAGACACGTGTCTAAATGTTGTGAGAGCTGCCACTGCACAGATACATTTATTGCACATTTTTCCAAGTAAAAATATCAATGCGTCAAGAATTAATTTACCTTCTCGTCATACACACACATTTTACATACCTCACTCTTCAGAAGCTGATGTTTTCTCAAACTAGTCTTCAGATTTCCCCAAATTACATCACCGATCTTTACTCTAAATATCACCCAAACCGTCCTCTCCGCTCATCCCACGACCTCCTGCTCTCTAGCTCCCTTGTCTCTGCCTCCCATGCTTGTCTCCAGGACTTTTCCAGAGCTTCCCCCATCCTCTGGAACTCTCTACCCCAATTTATCAGACTATCTCCTACTCTGCCCACTTTTAGGGGATCTCTGAAAACCTCTCTCTTCAGGGAAGCCTATCCTGACCTCAGCTAATAATGGAATCTTCTACTCTTCCAACCAGTCCATCCCCCACAGTTACTACCTTTTGTACCACTAGCCCCTCCGTCCTAGATTGTAAGCTCCCAGGATCAGGGCCCTCCTATCCCTCTTGTATTGATCTGTATTGTTGCTGTATTGTCTCCCGTTATATTGTAAAGCTCTGAGCAAACTGTTGGCGCCATAAATCCTGTATAATAATAATTTCTACATGATCGAAAGAAATACAAGGGATTCTTCCATCCACGCTAACAATGCCGAATGGGCAAATCTCCCGCTTCGGTTATCAGAATACCTGAGCCTACATCTGATTGGGCGCAGGAGCTGCTTAGATGACAATATCCTCTCTTGACAAAAGTTTAATGAAAAATGGACTTTTGTTGATCTGGGTGTTGCCGACAGGACGCCCCATGGGGTGAATTTCGATAAATGTATGCAGGGGTGTATTTACCACAAGGCAAAAAAGACACTTGCCTAGGGTGGCATTTTTCAGGGGGGCAGCACCTCCCCTCAGAAGAAGGGGTGAAAGAAGGGACATGTGCTCCCGGGGAACCTGGTGGGATCCAAGAGAAGCTGCGGGCTGCTTGATGGTGTATGTAGAGCCTGACTCTTGTTCCCAGGGATGTCCGGAGCTTTGACGATGAGTGTCTTTCTCTCTATCGCCGGGAGGGGGGGTAGTGGAAGGCTCTCCCGAGTGGGGGGCAGGGGTATTGTTGGTCAATGTCAGGCTCTCTCTGTGGGAGGGTAAAGGGGGGTGGTGTTGGTCAGTGTCTGTGGGGGCAGCACAAAACCTGAATACAAGCGTAACTAAATCCCCCAAAACGTAATACATTGTAGTTTACCAATCATTGGACAGGATAACAGCAGCAAGAGGCTGCATTACTTTTCTTTTTTTCCCAAGTGTTTATTCCACACACCTTCTGTCTTAGGGTGGCTTCATTCACAACTCCATAGCCTGTGCAGAGAGCAGAGCTGTGGGAGGGGCCCAGCAGGCCCCACCAACTACAGACTGCCAGCAGAAAACTATAGGAGGGGGCGGAGACAAGACCAGTCACCCTGCACAAGGAAAGAGAGCAGCAGTGACTGGTCTTTATTACAAGAATATCCTGCATAGAGGCAAAGTTGCACACTGGATTACTGCACAGATCTGGAGGAAATACACAAAGCACACCAAGACTCAAGGAAGAAATACAAATATAGTATGGTGCCCCCTCCAAGAGAGAGAAAGACACTCACTTTCACAGCTCCGGACATCCCCAGGAACGAGAGTCAGGCTCTATATACACCATCAAGCAGTCTGCAGTCTCTGTCGGTTCCCACCTGGTCCCCATGCTGCATGTGTCTCTTCTTCAATGTCTTCTTCCAGGGGGTGGTGCTGCCTCCCCTGAGAAATATCGCTCTAGGCAAATGCCTTGTTTGCCTTGTGGTAAATACGCCACTCGGCGGGGGGGGAAGACTACACGGAGGGAGTAAACAATGCCCAATCTTTGGTATTAGAGGGAGAAATAGTTGGTGTCAGTAGTGCAATAGAGCCCCATTTTTGTTGTCAATGTAAAGAATTATGCCCCATCCTTGGTGTCAATGTAAGGAATTATGCCCCGTTGTTGGTGTCAATGGAAAGAATTATGCCCCATTGTTGGTGTCAATGTAAGGAATTATGCCCCGTTGTTGGTGTCAATGTAAGAAATTATGCCCCATTGTTGGTGTCAATGGAATAAATTATGCCCCGTTGTTGGTGTCAATGGAAGGAATTATGCCCCGTTGTTGGTGTAAATGTAAAGAATTATGCCCCGTTGTTGGTGTCAATGGAAAGAATTATGCCCCATTGTTGGTATCAATGGAAGGAATTACGCCCCGATGTTGGTGTCAATGGAAGGAATTATGTCCCATTGTTGGTGTCAATGTAAGGAATTATGTCCCATTGTTGGTGTCAATGTAAGGAATTATGCCCCATTGTTGGTGTCAATGGAAGAAATTATGCCCCATTGTTGGTGTCAATGTAAGGAATTATGCCCCATTGTTGGTGTCAATGGAAGGAATTATGTCCCATTGTTGGTGTCAATGTAAGGAATTATGCCCCATTGTTGGTGTCAATGGAAAGAATTATGCCCCATTGTTGGTGTCAATGGAAGGAATTATGCCCCATTGTTGGTGTCAATGTAAGGAATTATGCCCCATTGTTGGTGTCAATGGAAGGAATTATGTCCCATTGTTGGTGTCAATGTAAGGAATTATGTCCCATTCTTGGTGTCAATGGAAGGAATTATGCCCCATTGTTGGTGTCAATGGAAGAAATTATGCCCCATTGTTGGTGTCAATGTAAGGAATTATGCCCCATTGTTGGTGTCAATGGAAGGAATTATGCCCCAATGTTGGTGTCAATGGAAAGAATTATGCCCCATTGTTGGTGTCAATGTAAGGAATTATGCCCCATTGTTGGTGTCAATGTAAGGAATTATGCCCCATTGTTGGTGTCAATGGAAGGAATTATGTCCCATTGTTGGTGTCAATGGAAGGAATTATGTCCCATTGTTGGTGTCAATGTAAGGAATTATGCCCCATTGTTGGTGTCAATGTAAGGAATTATGCCCCATTGTTGGTGTCAATGGAAGGAATTATGTCCCATTGTTGGTGTCAATGTAAGGAATTATGCCCCATTGTTGGTGTCAATGTAAGGAATTATGCCCCATTGTTGGTGTCAATGTAAGGAATTATGCCCCATTGTTGGTGACAATGTAAGGAATTACGCCCCATTGTTGGTGTCAATGTAAGGAATTATGCCCCATTGTTGGTGACAATGTAAGGAATTAGGCCCCATTGTTGGTGTCAATGTAAAGAATTACGCCCCATTGTTGGTGTCAATGGAAAGAATTATGCCCCACTGTTGATGTCAATGGAAGGAATAGTGCCCCACTGTCAGCGGCAATATTATACCCCATTGTTGGTGTCATTGGCAGGAATAAGGCCTCAAGGGCCAGATAAAGGCAAACAAAGGGCGACATCCAGCCTCAGGCCTGCGGTTTGGAGACCATTGTTCTAAGCCACACACACTATAAAACCGCTGCTTGTTGTTTTTAATACATAATCTTGTGTTACATAGTTTACATTCATCCTTCCTTTGCTGGAATAAAATTTTCCCTTTTATTTTGATCCAATTTAGGTTATCGTATCTAACACACATCTGGGATGCAGCACAAGCTTTGAGCAGGTGTTCTGTTCTGTGTGTAAAGTGAGTCGACATTCAATTTAATTTCATGAAGGGAATGAACAGATGGAATACTTTCAAGTATTTTTGGTAGTAGACCCATACAGTGCTGTTTCTTCCATTGTAATGAAATTAGGTACAAAATTGCTAATCGGTTGTACTTCGTGACTTCAGCCACCTTGAATTTTTAATCCAAGATCTGGCCTGCTAATTAGACTGAAGATCTTCTTCAAGAAATTTGCTTAAACAATTTCTAATTGTCTCTTGTAAGTGAAATAGATAATGGCAGGATTTGTATTGGCCATAGAGTGATGCATTCGCCAGCTTAACGTAATATAACTTTACAAATCCCCAGGGCTAATCGCAATAGTACATCTATCTCTTTACCAGACCGGAACTGATCAGGGTAATCCTGGCTGAGTCAGTGTCTTGCGGCACACTGGCCTTGCGTCTGCTCATGTGGATACTGCCTTTCCTCTGAACAATGGAGGGTGTTAGCCGGACCAGGCTTACGGTGATTGCCCTCGTCTAACACCACGCCACAGCTTATTCATCACTTTCCAGCTGCTGACTGCCCATCTTAAAGTTTTCCTTCTGTTGAAGCTGGCTATAGATGGTCTGATAGCTCACTCAGAACAAAAAGGCGATGAGACATCTCAACACTGTGCCCAGCCAGGTCCCTGCAGGTCCCGGGGATGTGTGGTCAGCTTAGAAGCCCAGTAATGAAGAATTCCAGGTATAGATATTTTGTATATAGTTACATTGTTCCAGTTTGGATCAATGTAACTATGCATATACCATGTTTGTGGGATCCCAGTGGAAGCTGGAAATCACCATTGTAGACACGATTACTCCAGTGATTTGTATTAATTTCAAGGTACCATGCCAAGTGGCTTCTCTGGTGCATTGTGATCACTGGAGGTTGGCCACTGGGCACAGGTGCCATTCAGAGAAAGCTTTGGATTTTCTCATTGAAGATTGGATGAGGTGAAGAGGCAGGGGGTGGTGCCTGCATCCCAGCTGTCAGGACCCGGATCTGAACCAGCAACTTCTGCTGTGTCTGTTAGTATCTCTTCTCTTCAAGTGGTTGCAAGTTGGGATCAAGCTAAAGCATAGTTGAGGAACAAACCAAAGGTCGGTAACGAATTGTAGCAGAGATTCAGATGGCAGCAGGATTGACAAGAGTGAGACATTGGCTGGAGGGAGCACAATAACCTAGCAAACAGGAAGTGCAAAGGCATGGCTTCAATAGGAAGTTCATGGGAGGAGCAAAGGGTTTAAGGTTCAAGAGAAACAAGACATTCAGAGAATGCTTTGGATTTTCTCATTGAAGATTGGAGGAGGTGAAGAGGTAGGGGGTGGTGCCTGCATCCCAGCTGTCAGGACCCGGATGTGAACCAGCACCTTTTGCTGTGTCTGGCAGTATCTCTTCTTGCTGAGCCACCAGAAATGCTGCACAGCTCCCTCCCTGATTGGTTAGACAATCTTTCCTTGTGTCTTGTTCCTCTCGTTACCGACCTTTGATTTGTTCCTTGACTACGCTTTAGCTTGATCCTAACTTGCAACCACTTGAAGAGAAGAGATACTGACAGACACAGCAGAAGTTGCTGGTTCAGATCCGGGTCCTGACAGCTGGGATGCAGGCACCACCCCCTGCCTCTTCACCTCCTCCAATCTACAATGAGAAAATCCAAAGCATTCTCTTGAACCTTAAACCCTTTGCTCCTCCCATGAACTTCCTATTGAAGCCATGCCTTTGCACTTCCTGTTTGCCAGGTTATTGTGCTCTCTCCAGTCAATGTCTCACTCTTGTCACTCCTGCTGCCATCTGTGTCTCTGCTACAACTCGTTACCGACCTTTGGTTTGTTCCTCGACTGTGCTTTAGCTTGATCCCAACTTGCAACCACTCGAAGAGAACAGATACTGACAGAAACAGCAGAGATTGCTGGTTCAGATCTGGGTTCTGACAGCTGGGATGCAGGCACTACCCCCTACCTCTTCACCCAACCCAATCTTCAATGAGAAAATCCAAAGCATTCTCTGAAAGCCCTGTGTCTTGTTTCTCTTGAACCTTGAACCCTTTGCTCCTCCCATGAACTTCCTATTGAAACCATGCCTTTGCACTTCCTGTTTGCCAGGTTATTGTGCTTTCTCCAGCCAATGTCTCACTCTTGTCACTCCTGCTGCCATCTGTGTCTCTGCTACAATTCGTTACTGACCTTTGGTTTGTTCCTCGACTACGCTTTAGCTTGATCCTAACTTGCAACCACTTGAAGAGAACAGATACTGACAGACACAGCAGAAGTTGCTGGTTCAGATCTGGGTCCTGACAGCTGGGATGCAGGCACTACCCCCTACCTCTTCATCTTACCCAATCTTCAATGAGAAAATCCAAAGCATTCTCTGAAAGCCTTGTGTCTTGTTTCTCTTGAACCTTGAACCCCTTTGCTCCTCCCATGAACTTCCTATTGAAGCCATGCCTTTGCACTTCCTGTTTGCCAGGTTATTGTGCTCTCTCCAGCCAATGTCTCACTCTTGTTACTCTTGCTGCCATCTGAATCTCTGCTGCAACTCATTACCGACCTTTGATTTGTTCCTCGGCTATGCTTCTGCTTGATCCCAGCTTGCAACCACTCCCCTATACAAGTCATCGGAATGCAGTGCAAATGCATGATGAATGCATCTCCAAAACCTTCTGTATTGCTAGAAATTGCCCAAAAGTGCACCTTCTTGTGGCTGCATTTGACATTCTCATGAGTCTAAAAAAGCAGTTTTGGTGCGGTGACAGTTCATCTGAGGATAGCTAATGCTGCCCCCTATAAAAGCACATTCAAACTGCCGCATGAATGCTAAATTGAAAAGAGCACCAAGTCTGAGCTGCAAACAGCCCTGTTCCTGAATGCGGGTGGTAGTCCAAATACGAGCGGTAAAATGCTCATGAACTGTTATAGGTGTGAAAAGCTCGGTGAAGACATCGTCCACTGTTGGGCTGAGTAATCACTTTGTGAAACTCCTCATTCCCAGGGTTGTACATTATTAAAGAGAAGCTGTCCTGGGAAATAAACGTTACCTAGCCTTCTGCATGGAGGGGCAAAAAGGTTGCAAACCCTGGTCCGGTGCTGTGCAAATGAAGGAGAGTCAGGCAGATACTGCTGAAGGTTATCTACTGTTATGCTGGGACTGGAGCTGAAGGCGTTGTGCTCCACTGCCTTGGAATAAGCAGATGACCGACTCATCCTCAGACACTGACCCTTATTTGTATAGGGCCTGGTCTTTGCCTTCCTTCTGAGCAGAGGTGGCCACAAAACGGGGGGGGGGGGGGGGGGGTTGCTGCACCGAAGCTTAATTTAAACCTTAACCTCCCTAGCGGTATGATTATTTCCGATTTTTTGTGCTGAAAGCGGTACCATTTTTTTGCATTGAAATATGTAGTTTTTTATTGTAGGCTGTAATTTTTAGGAATAACTCACTGAAATCTGTCCGAACAAGAGTCTAGTAAACATCCTGGGGAGGATAAAATTTTTAAACACAAAATTATAAATTATAATTTAATAAATAATCATAAAAAATAATAATATAATAATAATAAATTGAATTCAATAATATAATCAAACCAAAAACACTGAAATTTGAAATACAGAAGCAAATTCGCACATCGCTGAGCAAAGTTGCAGAATCGTTTTCAGTGTCTGATGAGGAATTTCCCCCACGAATCATTATCAATCAATTCTGCAAGTGGTTCTGATTTACTATCGCTGTTCTCTAGCCGGTCTAAAACCGCTTTTGACGTAAAGGGTCGCTTTTTGGACGCCATGGACTTTTCTAAGTTTCCAGGCAGAAAGAACAGACAAAATGCAGGCAGGGCGCCTGACAAAGCAGTAGGGACAAAATGTATGTGAAATGCATTTAAACAGCAAATATTTTACTATGTAATAATCATTTTTAAAAAAATTACATTTTTTAAAAATTTCAAATTTGTCGCAGGTTCCGGCACCCGTACGTCCCGACGTCACAGGGACCGGAACACGGAAGCCGGATGCCGGCATCGGCTGGAGGAGATGGCCGGGGACGCTGCAGGGGACACATCGTGGGAGCGAAGGACAAGGTAAGTGCTGCAGGGACCCCCTGAGCAACGCCGCAGTGTAGCTCGGGGTTACCGCTCTTGGTACTCAAATTTTACCCCGAGCTACACTCGGGAATACCGCTAAGGAGGTTAACATAACATAACATAAGGCTTAATATATACTTTAAATACTTTTGATTTTATTTCCTCTTTTTTTTTTTTGTGGCGGGGGAGGGAGTTTATTTTAAAGTATAAATGGAAACATGATTTTTTAAAATGCTAAAACAATTTTAAAACTGATATAAAAGATCAGTTAATAAAAATTGTATAATAATAATAACTATGTAACTATTAAATACCCTGATTCAGAAGTGGGTATATGACTTTAGTTCAACTAATAATTTTCAATGTGTGTATCTGTAAAAATGTTTAAAATACATCAATGAGACCTTTTATTATTTTATCCTTATCAACGGACTATCCTTAGGGCTCATGTACACTGCAGCTGATAAAACTCACGTTTAGGAGCTGTTCAGCGTTTTTATCAGCAGCCCCTGAACTCCCCCTAATGTTTTCCTATGTGTCCATGTACACATCTTCGCTTACAGTGGTTTTTTTGAACGCAATAAACTAGCGTTCAGACGTCGATTTCATCAGCGTTTCAAACACAAAACATGGCTAAACACGGCAAATTGTGTTTATAAGCGTTTGCGGTTGAAATTTATTTTAACTCTTCCAGTTCCCAACACTGTCCAGAGCCTTTTTCATCATAAAGAATGCATGCAAAGAATTTTCAAGGTGCTCAGATGGAGAAAATACTGAACACAGGATGTTCCTACCAAGCTTGTCACACATTGTAATGACCAAATCACACCTCAGACCTCTCCCACCCTTGGAAACAAAAGATATTTAATGACCAAATCACACCTCAGACCTCTCCCACCCTTGGAAACAAAAGATATTTAATGACCAAATCACACCTCAGACCTCTCCCACCCTTGGAAACAAAAGATATTTAATGACCAATTCACACCTCAGACCTCTCCGACCCCTGGAAACAAAAGATATGTTAATGACCATTCACACCTCAGACCTCTCCCACCCTTGGAAACAAAAGATATGTTAATGACCATTCACACCTCAGACCTCTCCCACCCTTGGAAACAAAAGAAATGTTAATGACCAATTCACACCTCAGACCTCTCCCACCCTTGGAAACAAAAGATATGTTAATGACCATTCACACCTCAGACCTCTCCCACCCTTGGAAACAAAAGATATGTTAATGACCAATTCCCACCTCAAATTCCTCATGAAGACCCCCTGCCAGGTGGCCTTAATGACTCCCTCCACCAGACACCTTTCCCACCCTTGGAAACAAAAGAATGTTAACCCCTTGACGCCGGTGCCTCCCAGCCCTTTAAGGGTTTCAGAAGCCAGGAGGCGGGACGGGGTTTTAGGGTCATGTGACCACCATGATTCGCCGTCACGATGGTCACATGATCGGGAAAGGTCCCGATCAAAAGAGGAGATCGGGACTTTTCTGTGAATACCGGACATGTGTGCTGGGAGCGCGCAGGGCGCGCGCTCTCAGCACATATGTTTTTCTTAATTGCACACAAATGTGCGGCCGCTCGGCGTCTAGGCCCAGACACCGGGAGGCCGCACCCTTGTGGCCGGGGTGAAGAGTTTAATGAGCAACTCACACCTAATTATCTCAACACATACTGCTGTATCTGCTTCTACTCTCTGTATTTCTCTGAAACATTCTGAAATATTTAGTAATTTACCACTTTTCAGTCCATTCTGGGCATTTGGGAGGTTCTCCTGTGCTTATCTTTAAAAAACGCTTCTAAACGCAAACGTACATAAACACGTTATGCAAATGAGGCTAAACAGATGTTTTTTAACCTACGTTTTCCAGCAGCCAGTTTCCATCGTTCAGAAACGTCCCGTGGACATGGGTCCTTATTCTTACTTTTCCGGTTATATTGTAGCCCTGATGAAGTGACTGTGTGGCCCTGAAGTGCGTTGGCTCTTGTACCCAACGAATGTTTGGAATAAGATCTTACTTTGCACTCTATCATCCCGGGAGCGGCTCTTTGACTTCGGATTCATTTATTGCTCTTGAACAGCAAAACAGAGATTTCCAGACGCACAATGCATGCACACCATTGCCCAAATAGGAAAAAAAAAAAAAAAACTGGAAATGTTTCTTTGCAGAGCGCCTCTTTTTCTGAGTTATTACAATGATCGCTACAAACTATTAAGCAAAAAAGTGAGGGGCAGAGGGCATTTGGCACGGAACACTGAGAACGCTCCCAGTAATAAGATCTATTTTAATGTTGTGCACAGCTGAGATGTCTAATAGAATGTTTCTATGTGAAGGCAGCCTGTCAAGAAGATGTGGAAATAATAGCAATGAGCTGTAATGCGAAGCGACGGACTTCGCTGCTCCCGTACTTGAGAAACAAGAATTGACACTAGTGGGAAAATCACAGTTATGGCTCTCTGTGTCATGGTCTAAACTTGGTCGCATGTTTCCCCTTCTGCTGGCTGAAAAATTCTAACAATCGTCCAGAAACGCCCCCCCCCCCCCCGTTCACATCTGGCAATTTGAGATTGCCGGCAGGATTGTGGCGATTCTGCCCGCCATCCCAAATCTTCGCATGTGAATGGGGCCTTACTGCTTGCCAATGAATCATTACAAATCTGCAACAACCTAATCAAGGATACAATGTATTCAAATTCATGGAAGAAGGGACAAAGATCAATAAATGACAGAATGAAGCCCTGCACCCTATGACTACGTGCATAGCACGAAACGCGTCAGAGGGGCTACAGCAACTGGACATCTAGCCACCGCTGGTGGCCATCCTGAATTAACGGCCAGTAATTTTTATTCTATTGCATTACACATTCAATATCTGGAATAAAGTGACCCTATGCAGTATTACTGTCAGGAATGGACTCAGCACTGGTGGTGGGACTCACCTGCCGTGTGGGCTGCAGTACCAGGGCTGACCAGCGGGTGCTCTCAGCAGCCAGAAGCTCACTCCTGCAGTCAGCCAACACCTGGGGCTGATTGAAGGAGGTGTATTTAAGCAATGACCAGGCCTGTGATCAGTGCCTTGGTGTATGTTTCCCATGAGCCCCTGTACCTTGTATCCTGTGTTCCTGTTCCTCTGCCTATCTGATTTGTTGCTGACTCTGCATTGTTCCTGACCCTGCTGACCGTCTCCTGTTTAACCCCTGGCTTGCCTGACCATCCTTCTGCCTGATCCTCTGTATCGTGCTGCCTGTGAGTTCCTGAACCCGGCTTGTGACCATGACTATTCTCTGCCTGCTCCTTCGGTACCTCGCTTCCCGCACGTTGCTGACCTGGCCTGCCTGACTACGCCTTACGCTACCCAGACGATCCATCCATCCTGCACGGATCCAGCCATCCCTGCCTCTTCACATCAGGCTTCCTACCTGCATATACCTCTGGCGGATCCCTCTACCACAAGCAGGTGTACTCAGGGGCCGCGACCTGGTTCCTGTCTGCTCTAAGTCCATCCCCACCATCAGGGGCCCTGGTGAATAAGCAGACTGGGACTTAGACTCCGCGCCCTGGGGAATCCTGTCCTGAGGACTGCTAGGGGTATCACCAGATGGTCGTTAACAGAACCATATGGCCGGCCTGACCCTTCCACCTCTCCAGCCCTGACTGTGCCTGTGTTCCTGCACATACTAAGATTAGTGGAAGATTGGTTTATTTACTGAGTGTTGTATATTTGAGTAGCTAATAATAAATTATATTATTATATCATTCCTGAAGCCTGTTACTTCCCTGTGTCAGTCCACACACCTCTGGTCATACCCGGATCCCTGACAATTACGCTATGTGGTGTCCCTTATTGGCTCTCCATGTGAGTGCCATCAGTCGTAGTGCCCGCTTTAAAAGGTGACCCCCAGATGGTGATACATATCGAGGGATTCCGGAACCTTCATGCAGATGAGACCAGATAGTGATATGGAGTGTGACCTGACCTGGGAACAGATGACCCATTAATTACCTGATGACACAGGATTTTGCATATTGCGTGTTAAAAACGCACTTCTGGTGAGTGCGCATTTTTTATTCACTTGGAACACATCATCTGTCACTCCGGGATCGGAAATCCATAGACTAAGAATTGCGATCCTTTGGGATCCACACGTTTACATCTTTATTGGACAATTATCTCACTAAAATCACCACATGGTGATACCAATTAGTGCACCTGATGTATTATTAAGGATGCCAATATACAGTGGTATATATATATTTATTAAGTTGCACAACATGATTCAGCGCTGCACCTATTTGTCTTGACTTATATATATATTTGGAAGGTTTCTTTGGTTGCCTTTTTTGGTGTTCTAGCAGCTACCTTGTTTCTCTCTTTTCTTTGTGTAGCGCTCGCGAAACATTCCTTTTTCATACAAATGACAGAATGAGGTGATATAGAACAGAAATAACCCATACAGTGGCCATATACCAGTAGATCCAGCCTCTCGGCATCTCTTTAGAAGGCTGCAACTTGATGGTCACATTAAAGTGGAGTTCCACTCACTTTGTAAAAAAATAAAAGTTAGCAGCCAGAAAAACTGTAGCTGCTGACTTTTAAAAAACAGCCACTTACCTGACCCTCAGTCCCGCGGTGTCCTCCCCGCATCCCATTTCGCCAGCCATCTGGTGTTCCATCTTCTGGTGTCCCATCTTCATCTCCATCTTCAGTGTGGGCACCCGACTGTGACAGCTTGAGGCTTCACAGCCGGGTGCCCACTGCACATGCGCGAGAAGTGCTGAGATTCCTGAATGGCCCCGTCGTCTTCTGGAACCTGTCACGTGTCCCAGAAGACTACAGGGTGGGAGGGTAGGAGGACAACTTCAGCTTCCAATCGCCTAGGCAATCGCAGCAGAAGTGGGAGCGGGTACCTGTCAATTTCAGGTACCCGCTCCTTCCCCGCTCCCCAAAGGTGGCAATCCTTAGTGGGGAGCGGGGGACCAGTCTTTAAAGCGGAACTTCCCCTTTTGGGTGGAAATCCGCTTTAAAGTGATAATAAAGTTTATGTAGCACTACCCCCTAAGGAGTCGCTGACTTTTGGATCCGCCTTAAGCGCTGCACAGCCAGGCGACACACATTTTTCACACTTTGCACACTCGAGTCAAAGAACAGTCGTTGAGCTTGTTAAGAGTTAAGAAAGTATATGGGATCTAGGGGTCTATGGGATGCCCAAGGCACCGCAGAATTCCTGAGCAAGTATCTACAATATTGTGAATAGCAACAGTCTCTTTCCTTGAAGAACCCCAAAGACTCTTCCTAGTGTACCTCCTGAGACCCCGGATGATCATTCCTCTTCACCCCACTGCACTGAGGGTATTCCCTGGGCAAGGGGGCCCAGAAGCTGCCAATTTAGCACAAGCAGTGCCAGATGAGAGGCTAGTTGGGTCTTTCACCTGACTGCCCTCTCCCCTTATCCGACCCAAGGGGTGTGGTGTAAGAGTACTCACACTGTCCTTTCCTGTCAGCTTAGTGGGTTGATGGCTGCCTTCAGGCCTTTCGCTGGGCTGGCTCCTTCCCTGCTGCTCAGTATGTCCTTCCCAGGGGACGGTGGTACAGTGGAGATCCTCCTTTCCATCAAGTTGCCTCTAGGTAAGCCGCTTCTATGGGGTCCCCTCCCAGGCTCCACACTCCAGCCTTCCTCACTTCATCTTCCACCCAACACTGACTCTTGCCCTCCAGGCTCTGTGATATTTGAGGGTTGCCTTGGTCACCATGCCCGGCCTCCTGCCAGGGGATTGGCCAAGGTCCCTCAAATATGCAGATCTAGGCCTCCTCCACTCCCCTGTTCCAGAATGTTCTCCACTCTCTAGAAAGATGAGAAGGCTCTAGAAGCCCTGATCTGTTGGAGCCTCCAAGCGTGCTCTGAGGTGATCTCACTACCGCACTCCCAGGCTGACTCACCTCAGGCTGCTCTCAGCATCTAACTAGTGGGGGTGAAAAAAAAATTTACATCATTGGTGTCTGTAGGAGATTTAGTGCCCTATAATTGCTGTCAGTGAAAGAATTAGTTTCACATCTCTGGTGTCAGTGGAAGGAATAGTGCCCCATCATTGGCAGGAATAGTGCCTCATCACTGGTGTCGGTGGAAGGAGCAGTGCCTCATCATTGTTGTCACTGGAAGGAATAGTGACCCATCATTGGTGTCATCGGAAGGAATAGTGACCCATCATTGGTGTCAGTGGGAGGAATAGTGCCCCATCACTGGTATCAGTAGGATGAATAGTGCCCCATCATTGGTGTCAGTGGGAGGAATAGTGCCCCATCATTGGTATCAGTAGGATGAATAGTGCCCCATCATTGGTATCAGTAGGATGAATAGTGCCCCATCATTGGTGTCAGTGGGAGGAATAGTGTCCCATCAATGGTATCAGTGGGAGGAATAGTGCCCCATCATTGGCATCAGTGGGAGGAATAGTGCCCCATCATTGGTGTCAGTGGGAGGAATAGTGCCCCATCATTGGTATCAGTGGGAGGAATAGTTCCCATCATTGGTATCAGTAGGATGAATAGTGCCCCATCATTGGTGTCAGTGGGAGGAATAGTGCCCCATCATTGGTATCAGTGGGAGGAATAGTGCCCCATCATTGGTGTCAGTGGGAGGAATAGTGCCCCATCACTGGTATCAGTGGGAGGAATAGTTCCCATCATTGGTATCAGTAGGATGAATAGTGCCCCATCATTGGTGTTAGTGGAAGGAATAGTGCCCCATCACTGGTGTCAGTGGAAGGAGCAGTGCCTCATCATTGTTGTCACTGGAAGGAATAGTGACCCATCATTGGTGTCATCGGAAGGAATAGTGACCCATCATTGGTGTCAGTGGGAGGAATAGTGCCCCATCATTGGTGTCAGTGGGAGGAATAGTGCCCCATCATTGGTATCAGTGGGAGGAATAGTGTCCCATCATTGGTGTCAGTGGGAGGAATAGTGCCCCATCATTGGTGTCAGTGGGAGGAATAGTGCCCCATCATTTGTGTCAGTGGGAGGAATAGTGCCCCATCATTGGTATCAGTAGGATGAATAGTGCCCCATCATTGGTGTCAGTGGGAGGAATAGTGCCCCATCATTGGTATCAGTGGGAGGAATAGTGTCCCATCATTGGTGTCAGTGGGAGGAATAGTGCCCCATCATTGGTGTCAGTGGGAGGAATAGTGCCCCATCATTGGTATCAGTAGGATGAATAGTGCCCCATCATTGGTGTCAGTTGGAGGAATAGTGTCCCATCAATGGTATCAGTGGGAGGAATAGTGCCCCATCATTGGTGTCAGTGGGAGGAATAGTGCCCCATCATTGGTGTCAGTGGGAGGAATAGTGCCCCATCATTGGTATCAGTGGGAGGAATAGTGCCGCCCCTGCATCAGAGGTTCCCCCCACACCCCATTACATCAAAGTCCTCCCATTACATCAAAGTTGTAAATATATACATCAGACACCCCCATTACCACATAGTTCCCCAATCACAGTGTCAGAGCCCCCCGCCATCACATCAGAGCCCCCCTATACCTGAGAGCCCCTCCCTTCATCACATCAGAGTCTCTACATCACATTTAGAGTCCCCATCCCTGCAGATTCCCCCCCCCCATTCACAGAGTCCTCTCATCCACCTCTTATCCTGAGCAAATTGGTTCTTAAAGCGGAGTTCCATCCATAAGGGGAAGTTCTGCTTTAAAGACTGGTCCCCCGCTCCCCATTAAGGATTGGCACCTTTTGAGACATGTGACAGGTCCCAGAAGACGACAGGGCCATTCAGGAAGCACACTGCTACTCGCGCATGCGCAGTGGGTACCCGGCTGTGAAGCAGCAAGCTGTCACAGCCGGGTGCCCACACTGAAGATGCCGGCCTCCTGGAATACAGGACGGCCGGTGAAACGGGCTGCAGGGGACACACCACGGGACCGAGGGACAGGTAAGTGGCTGTTTTTTAAAAGTCAGCAGCTACAGTTTTTGTAGCGGCTGACTTTTCTTTTTTTACAGTGTGAGTGGAACTCCGCTTTAAGCTCACAGCAACTTGGTGGAACCCAAATGGCACCCTGATTGAGAAACGCTGATTTATGGCCGGTTCACACTATAGAAACGCAGTCCAGATGCGTTCTGGGTGCGTTTTCACATGTGCATTTTTGGCGCGTTCCAGTGCGTTTTTAATGTGTTTTTGACATGTTCCAGTGCGTTTTTTATGCATTCCAGTTAATTCCCCCCTCTCTTTTTGTTCAATTTAAACAGGGACATGTGCGTTCCAGTGCATTTTTTATGCATTTTGGTGCATTCCAGTGCGTTCCAGTGCATTTTTATGCATTTTGGTGCATTCCAGTGTGTTCTAGTGCATTTGTATGCATTTTGGTGCACTCCAGTGCGTTCTGATGCATTTTTGATGCATTTTACTGCATTCCAGTACAGTTCTGTGAAGAAATGCAGCCTGTTCTACTTTTTTTTCTGCATCCGGAACACACTGGAACTGCCAGCACTGATGTGAACTATGACATGGTCAACCATATCACCTACTTTATGAGCATTTTTAATGCAGAAAAAAAGCAACTGAAACGCATGCAATGTGAACCGGCCCTAAGGCTCTCTACTCTTGACCAGGGGCGGACTGACCATTTGAGCACTCGGGCACTGCCAGAGGGCCCGGGGTCAGTAGGGGGCCCCATGAAATGCACTAAGATAGTTATTAAAGAGGTTATTAAATACATTAACGTGTCACCCAATATATGGTCTCCATTCAGTAGCCAAAAGAGGCATACAAAAAAGGAGGGTTGTGAAAAGAGATTCACAGAAAAGCGGCTACATAATGAACAGAACGTGACACTAAGGGAATAATTTCCAAAAATTATGCTTTATTACACACAAATGAATATGACATATGGGCATTCGCCCTGGTTTACCATCACCTCAGTATGAGACAATACACACAGACCTAAAACCATTTAAAATGACACAAAAACCGGTCTAAATGTATGTGTAGCAGGGAAAATGGCTACATGAGTCTAGTGTCCCTGCCACACAAACACACAGGTGAACACTTCCCTAGGGAGGTGTATCCAAAAATTATGCCATGGGCATACCATAATAGAGGATATAAGGGATTAAACAGTAACCATAATGGCAAATCCCTATCAAAAAATCCAAAAAATTATGCTGTAGATATATATATCACATGTATGCAATGGAGCAAGCACAAGAGTCAAAAAGGAGAGTAGCAGGCCTCAGGCCTGTATGAAGGAAGACATAAATGTCAAATATATTGTACAATACATTCCTGTGCCGGCACAAGTGGTTGGGGCCCATTCATCTGTAATATAGATAGCTGTTTCCTAGAGCTCTTGGATGGGAATATGCCCCATTTATTTCCAGGATGGAAGAAAAGATGCACACAGCAGCACTCTGCTTGAAATGGTTTCTTCACCACTACATGTGGACTATACACCACTTTTTGTAGGAAAAAACAAGACACATCCCAAAGACTCTTCTGACTCTTGTGCTTGCTCCATTGCATACATGTGATATATATATCTACAGCATAATTTTTTGGATTTTTTGATAGGGATTTGCCATTATGGTTACTGTTTAATCCCTCATATCCTCTATTATGGTATGCCCATGGCATAATTTTTGGATACACCTCCCTAGGGAAGTGTTCACCTGTGTGTTTGTGTGGCAGGGACACTAGACTCATGTAGCCATTTTCCCTGCTACACATACATTTAGACCGGTTTTTGTGTCATTTTAAATGGTTTTAGGTCTGTGTGTATTGTCTCATACTGAGGTGATGGTAAACCAGGGCGAATGCCCATATGTCATATTCATTTGTGTGTAATAAAGCATAATTTTTGGAAATTATTCCCTTAGTGTCACGTTCTGTTCATTATGTAGCCGCTTTTCTGTGAATCTCTTTTCACAACCCTCCTTTTTTGTAGGCCCCATGAAATGCCCCTGGTACCTTTTATAGGCTTGTTTTGAGTGTGGGTGAGGACATAGGGGCCCCATGATCCCCTATTGCCCGGGGGCCCCATGATCCCCTACTGCCCGGGGGCCCCATGAGTTGTCAGTCCGCCCCTGCTCTTGACTATATAAATATTTTTTTTTCATCTGCAATTTTTTTATGATAGCACTTCTGCAGAGCAATAGACTGAATGGAGTTGGGACAATAACTGGTACAATTATTGGAGAGGATTTGGCATTTTGAAGTCCTGAAAAGTCCTCCTGTGCCTTTGTGGCTTTGGAATTTTTACCGCAGAGGTGACAATCTAAAATTAATCAGGTTTTCCTGCCCACAAGATAAATCGCGCTCCCTTCTCTGCAGGCGGTGGAGATGGTCCAGGTTGCTTGGATACTGGAGCAATCATCTACTACAGGCTAGTCTTGAATCGCTGGCTGAGTGAGTCGGTGAACTGAGGGGAGGCCAATTCATATTCTCACAGCCTTTCTAATGATACTGCTGGAGGTCTCATTTACAGCCGAGCTCAGCGATGCCTCAGAGAAATTGATCGATATAACCCAGAATCGCTTCCAATAATACATCGCAGCAAGGCTGTGCTCCTGACCTCTCAGCCTCTAAAAATTCTAAATGAGGGAAAATGGTCTCGTAACTGGTAAAATGAATCACGTCGGCAGAAAGAACTCGGAATAAACGCGCGTAAACACAGTACACGCTCGCTGACTGCTACCGTCATCAATCACTTGGGTCCATGAGAGATTCGTTTTGCAGGATTCCATGTGTGTGATGGAGGGAAAAATTGGGACAGCTAGGTAAATCACACAGCAGGGCATAGAAATGTGGATTTAAAGCATGAAAATGCTAATTTTACTCAACCTCTTCAGTCGAGGCGCCATTTAAAAAAATCGGTGCTGCTATCGAAGGCTTCCTAAGGCTTTTAAACATACTCCAGACTCCAGCACCCGGGATGGTGTGTACTTTCATCAATCCAACTGCCACTTTTCAGGTGGAAGTGATTCATAGCCGCCCGGTTTCTTCTACAAATACAGGAATATGCCATTACCCGGCACAACTGCCCCACCGTGTATTACGAGAATCCCACATGCGGGCCTGGGACGGCCATGGTGGGTGTTGTTGGGTAGGGTGAAGGGAGCTCAGTGGATTGCTTTAAATGTATTATGTATAATACATAAGGGGGGATATGATCTCCATGTATAATACATAAGGGGGGATATGATCTCCATGTATAATACATAAGGGGGGATATGATCTCCATGTATAATACATAAGGGGGGATATGATCTCCATGTATAATACATAAGGGGGGATGTGATCTCCATGTATAATATATAAGGGGGGATATGATCTCCATGTATAATACATAAGGGGGGATGTGATCTCCATGTATAATATATAAGGGGGGATATGATCTCCATGTATAATACATAAGGGGGATATGATCTCCATGTATAATACATAAGGGGGGATATGATCTCCATGTATAATACATAAGGAGGGATATGATCTCCATGTATAATATATAAGGGGGATATGATCTCCATGTATAATATATAAGGGGGGATATGATCTCCATGTATAATACAGAAGGGGGGATATGATCTCCATGTATAATACATAAGGGGGGGATATGATCACCATGTATAATACATAAGGGGGGATATGATCACCATGTATAATACATAAGGGGGGATATGATCTCCATGTATAATACATAAGGGGGGATATGATCACCATGTATAATACATAAGGGGGGATATGATCTCCATGTATAATACATAAGGGGGGGATATGATCACCATGTATAATACAGAAGGGGGGATATGATCTCCATGTATAATACATAAGGGGGGATATGATCTCCATGTATAATACATAAGGGGGGATATGATCTCCATGTATAATACATAAGGGGGATATGATCACCATGTATAATACATAAGGGGGATATGATCTCCATGTATAATACATAAGGGGGGGATATGATCTCCATGTATAATACATAAGGGGGGATATGATCTCCATGTATAATACATAAGGGGGGATATGATCTCCATGTATAATACATAAGGGGGGATATGATCTCCATGTATAATACATAAGGGGGGTATGATCTCCATGTATAATACATAAGGGGGATATGATCTCCATGTATAATACATAAGGGGGATATGATCTCCATGTATAATATATAAGGGGGGATATGATCTCCATGTATAATACATAAGGGGGGATATGATCTCCATGTATAATACATAAGGGGGGATATGATCTCCATGTATAAATACATCAGTGATTCATATAGTGAACTCGGTGTAGTTATTCCCCCTGAGGTCATCACAGAGGACAAGGGGGCGCTCTTTACGTCTGGAGGAAAAGAAATGTAATCTCCAAACACAGAAAGGTTTCTTCACAGTAAGAGCTGTGAGAATGTGGAATAGACTCCCTCAAGAGTTGGTTGTGGCCAGCTCAGTGGATTGCTGTAGGAAAGTCCTGGATTCTTTCTTGGATACACAGAATATAACTGGATATAACATTTATAGATCCAGGGAATATCCGATCGCCTCTCGGGGGTTCAGGAAGGTTTTTATTTCCCTGCAGGAGCAAATTGGATCGTGCTTTGCTGGGTTATTTTGCCTTCCTCTGGATCAACTGTGGGTGTAGGATTATAACTTATTTCTTTTTTTTTAATGGTTGAACTGAATGGACTTTTGTCTTTTTTCAGCCAGACTATGTAACTAAGTAAGGGAGACCCCTTATAGACCCCTGATTTCTCAAAAGGAGAATCGGTCAGAACCTATATACTATCACATAGGGGGCTATTGGTTGCGTGTGAGACATAAATGGAGGATGATTTGGCTGACTCATGGAAGGTAAAGGAAATTTCATTTTCTTTATGGTGCTTGTGCATCCATAGTAACTGGATCTGAGACCCAACTGGGGTGCCTTCTGGGTTCTTCAGGGGTGCCTTGGCAAAATGCCTAAAAATTGGCCAAAAATTGTTTACAAGCCAGAGGGGTGGATCAGCCTGCTTTTTTTTGTTGCAAAAAGGCACAGTTTTCATTGTGCTGCATGACGACCTCAGGCACTGTGCAGGCCAGCTGCCAGCATCATAACAACAGCTGACATCAAAGGTAGATAAGAAGGACATCCGGCACCTACACAGCATCTTTGTTTAACCCCCATCAGCATTGGGGTCACATTTATTTATTTCAGGTACTTATATAGCGCTGTCAATGTACGCAGCACTTTACATATATATTGTACAGTCATATCAGTCCCCGTCCCCAAGGGGCGTACAATCTAAGGTCCCTAACCCTCAAGGGGCGTACAATCTAAGGTCCCTAACTCACATTCATACATACACATACTAGGGCCAATTTAGACAGGAGCCAATTCACCTACCAGCATGTCTTTGGAGTGTGGGAGGAAACCGGAGTACCCGGAGGAAACCCACGCAGGCACAGGGAGAACATGCAAACTCCAGGCAGGTGGTGCCATGGTTGGGATTCGAAACAGCAACCCGAGAACTGCCAGGTGGAAGTGATAACCATTTAGCCACTGTGCTGCCCCAGCTCGGGAGGCTTTAACAGGAGTCGGCCGCTGATGAGAGGAGGAGGGGGGGTTGCGCGGGCGGACTGACCCGGCGGAAGAAGAAATACCAGACACCCAATTTAAACCTCTAATGCTGGGTATCCTATATGTGTGGAGCCTGCATGTAAAACTATTAGTTCAGGGTTTTTTTTAAATGTTAGAATGGGGTGCCTTGAGATTGTGCAGTTTTAAGGGTTGCCTTGACTGAAGAAAGGTTGAGAAACACTGGTTTAGACTGTGAAACAGGAGACTTTATGTGTATTTTAAGTGAAAAAAGTCAAAATGTTCAGTTGTGGCAGAATTAAGACGGCCATGGGCAGTTCGAATCTCAGCCAATTCAGCATTCAAACCATGTATGGGCAGGCTGATTGTACCCAAGTAGATCATTCAATCCATCATGCCGGATTTTTCATGCGATTATTGCCAGTGGCAATGGGATGCCAGTGGAGGGATTGGCAGAGAGGGGTGGCAGATACAGAACGGTTAGTAAGGTGGATGAGTCTGGCATATACTATATCTGTGCAAAAAGATTCAACTGTGAGTAACACGTGAATCATGCAAAATCACTCTGTGTACACTATAAATAAACTAATATATAGTGACACATTGCGTACCCTTAAAAACATTTTTTATAAAATAAATATAAAGAAAAAGAAGAAGAAGAAAAGGAAGAAGAAGAAAAAGAAGAAAAAGAAGAAGAAAAAGAAGAAGTAGAATTCCAGTATGCTATTATATTTTATATTAAAAAGTCTTGCGGTTGCAACAAATGTATCCATTTGTATCTGAATAAAACCATCTGTATCTGAAATGGATACAAATGGATACATTTGTTGCAACCGCAAGACTTTTTAATATAAAATATAACAGTGGACTGGAATTCTTCTTCTTTTCTTCTTCTTCTTCTTCTTATGCATTGCTCCCGTGTGCTCCCCTGTCTCTGCAAGGGACAGAAGTAATTATGGGGTTAAATGCCGGCCATAGATGGAACGAAAATCGGATGATTTTTTTACCGTTGGTAGTAACGTCGGCCAATCGAACGACCGATTTTTCGTTTTTTTTTTTTTTTTAAACGGCCAATTTTCGACCCGTCTATGGCCTGCTTTAACATGCGACTTTAACCACTTCCCGAATGGCCGTTGCATATAAACGGCTGGACGGTGGGACTGCAGGGTTGGGTGGCCATTTATAAACAGCCTCCCTGCACCCTGCTTGTGCGCGCTCCCTGGGAGCGCGCAGCACCGCGATCCGGTACCAGCTGTGTCCTCCGGACACACTGAAACACCGATCGTCGGACAGGACCTCTGTACAAGGTCCCGATCATGTGATCACTGATTGGCCAATCAGTGATCACATGCAGAGTAGTAAGCAAGATGTCACTTCTGACATCATTGCTTACTACCTGTGAAATCTGTGAATGATCACAGAGGTCACATGGTACAGGGCTATTCACAACAGCCTTGTACCATGTGACAAGCTGTGACCAATCACAGCTCACTCAGTACTTCTCAATGAGTGCAAGAATGCAGACAGAGAGAAAGAGAAATGATTGCTTTTACATCCTATATGGGTGTAAAAGCAATCAGTGTAAAAAAAAAAAAAAAAATCTTCATCACCCCCCAAAAGTAGTACAGTGTCACCATGGTGACACTGTACTGCTAGGGTGACAGTATGTAAAAAAAAATAAATAAATAAAATAATAATAATATAAAAAAAAATAAAAATGTAACAAAAAATGTTTAAAAATTATAATTTTTGGTTATAAACTAATTTGGATTTTTTTTTTTACTAAAAAGATAACTGAATACATTTTGGCAAGATTTATGATGAAATATTATTCATTTGCAAAATTTTATAAAAAAAAAAACTTTTTTTCAAAATGTTTGGACTTTTTCATTTACATAGCAAAAAAAATAAAAATCCCAGCGGTGAATAAATACCACCAAAATAAAGCTTTATCTGTCTCTAAAAAATGCTAAAAAATTCATATGGGTACAGTGTTGCATGACCGCGCAATTGTCATTCAAAATGTGATAGCACTGAAAGCTGAAAATTGCCCTGGACAGGAAGGGGGTGAAAGTGTCTGGACTGGAAGGAGGTGAAAGTGTCCGGACTGGAAGGGGGGGAAAGTGTCCGGACTGGAAGGGGGGGAAAGTGTCCGGACTGGAAGGGGGTGAAAGTGTCCGGACTGGAGGGGGGGGAAAGTGTCCGGACTGGAAGGGGGGGAAAGTGTCCGGACTGGAAGGGGGGGAAAGTGTCCGGACTGGAAGGTGGTGAAAGTGTCCGGACTGGAAGGGGGGGAAAGTGTCCGGACTGGAAGGGGGTGAAAGTGTCCGGACTGGAAGGGGGGGAAAGTGTCCGGACTGGAAGGGGGGGAAAGTGTCCGGACTGGAAGGGGGGGGGAAGTGTCCAGACTGGAAGGAGGTGAAAGTGTCCGGTCTGGAAGGGGGGGAAAGCGTCCGGACTGGAAGTGGGGGAAAGCGTCTGGACTGGAAGGGGGGGAAAGCGTCCGGTCTGGAAGGGGGAGAAAGTGTCCGGACTGGAAGGGGGGGAAAGCGTCCGGACTGGAAGGGGGTGAAAGCGTCCGGACTGGAAGGGGGTGAAAGCGTCCGGACTGGAAGGGGGGGAAAGCGTCCGGACTGGAAGGGGGGGAAAGCGTCCGGACTGGAAGGGGGGGAAAGCGTCCGGACTGGAAGGGGGGGAAAGCGTCCGGACTGGAAGGGGGGGAAAGCGTCCGGACTGGAAGGGGGGGAAAGTGTCCGGACTGGAAGGGGGGGAAAGCGTCCGGACTGGAAGGGGGAGAAAGTGTCCGGACTGGAAGGAGGTGAAAGTGTCCGGTCTGGAAGGGGGTGAAAGTGTCTGGACTGGAAGGCTCAATGGACAAACAGGGACCATGAAGAAGTGGGAGAGCTCAATTTTTACATGAAAAGTAGAGATAAATTTATAAACTCAGCTGATCTCTCCATCTTTTGTCTCTCATTGAAGACAACCTCTGTTTATGCAGATCATTCCACAAATGCTCAGATCGAACTGCCCAGCTTTTGACAGGTTTACTTAAAACCTTATAAATATTTATGAAATGTCTAAAGCCTATAGAAAAAATACTGCCATATCCAACTAACAACAAAATCAAAAAAGAAAAAAAACAAAAGGAAGCCAAGAAAAAAGATGACACTGCCTCAAGATTAGCTGATGCAGATTTACATTTTTTTGTGCCTTCCAAAAACAAAAAGCAATAAAATAAATAAAATATTGATCCATAAGGAGGAATAATTGCCTAGGTCGCATTAATGCTAATGAAAACATCACAAAAAGCAAAATGACATCTAAAGATCCTTAATAGGCAAATCTTTTCTTTATGGTGACCCCCAGCTACTAAAATCTGCCCTACAACCTGCTGAGGTTGCAGTCTCCGTGAGACAAGGCCTAATCAGGCCAGCCGAGCAGAAAAGGACAATGGAGGGACAAGGACATGAAGGTGCCCAGCAAGACATGCGGCAGCTGGTCAGTGTGGCCTCCTTGGGTGCAGCAAGACATTTGCATGACAAGGGCTGTACGGGGCTGAACTTGGCGAAGAGGGTTCTGCAGAGGGAGATAAAGTGATCCCCCGCAGACACCACCATCCGAAGATTAGACTCAAGTCCCGCTGTGTCCGGTGATCAAGATATTACAAGACCTGACAGTGTCAGCTGTACAGAAGCATCAACACAATGGACCCATCAGGCGCAGTCAACTAGCAATGCAAAATTTGAGACTGAACCTGGTAAGGCATGACTGTGACACCAATATGCCAAAGATATAAGATGGTAATTGGCCAATATGGAAGATTTCAAGTGCCTGGGGAAGCACTGTTATGCCTAGAGAGAAAGAGCAAGCTTCACCAGGGATCATCCTAACGCTACGTTCACACTAGCTTTGTCAGCAGGCGTCACACAGGCGTTTGGGAAGCATTTTTAACGCTTCTCAAACGCCTATGAAAATTCTGCACACAGTGCTGTTCACACTGAAGCGTTAGCGTCGTGTCGTGGCAAAATTGAGGCCTTATGTCAAGTCAGGAGTGCAATAGGTAGGTGGTCTTTTTCCTGTTTCTTGGGGGCCCCCTCAGGTGCCAATGGTCATACCTGGACACAGCTATGAGATCTTGGAAAGTGAGCGCACTCAAGTCAACTCAGTTGCGATCAGGGGTGGACTGACCATTTGGAAACTTGGGCACTGCCCGAGGGCCCGGGGTCAGCAGGGGGCCCCATGAGATGCCCCTGGTACCTTTTCCATAGGCTTTTTTAAGTTTGGGCAAGGACACAGGGGCCCCATGATCCCCTATTGCCCGGGGGCCCCATGAGTTGTCAGTCCGCCCCTGCAGGGGACCCATGATCTTCTATTGCCCGGGGGCCCCATGAGTTGTCAGTCCGCCCCTGCAGGGGACCCATGATCTTCTATTGCCCGGGGGCCCCATGAGTTGTCAGTCCGCCCCTGGTTGCGATGGCAAACACTTCAGCTTTATTGGCATACATCAGGGTTTTTATACTGTAGCCTTTGGGCAGACACACCTTCAGACCATCCAATCAAAATACATGTACATTATTTTTACCTTAACGCAACAATTATTTGTATGAGGTCTGAATTTACACTTTTCTGCCTTATCTTTCACACCATATCTGGTCTAACGCCCAGACCGTGGCAATAATCTGGCCCAACGCCCAAGCTGTGGTTACAACTTTTCAGAAATGACAGTAATGTCGGCCATAGACCGTTAGCGGGTTAATTGGTCGGCCGTTTTTCAGGGCTTATTGCACATTTTTTTTATCGGGCATGTTGGAAAATTTGCGCCCGATTTTGACGATCAGTCGATTTTCCCAGCAATGATGGGCAAATCGGCTGATTGTTTTACTGATAAAAAATCTGCGCATGAGCCATGACCTGCAAGAAAAAGAAAAAGAAGAAGAAAAAGAAGAAGAAGAAGAATTCCAGTCCGCTATTATATTTTATATGAAAAGTCTTGCGGTTGCAACAATGTATCCATTTGTATCCGAATAAAAAAATCTGTATCCAAAATGGATACATTTGTTGCAACCGCAAGACTTTTCATATAAAATATAATAGCGGACTGGAATTCTTCTTCTTCTTCTTTTTCTTCTTTTTCTTTTTCTATTCTTCTTATTATTCTTACTGTATGTATTGCTCCCCTGTCTCTGCAAAGGACAGAAGTAATTATGCGGTTAAATGCCGGCCGTAGACAGGATGAAAATTGGCCGATTTTTTTACCATTGGTGGTAACGTCGGCCGATCTAACTACTGATTTTTAGTTTTTTGGTTTTTTTTTCAAAAAACGGCCGATTTTCGACCCGTCTATGGCCTGCGTTAAGGTTATCTCTTTTTTGTAAAGTTTGCAAGAACACTTATTTCTACATAAAGCTGGCATGGTGGACAGTTTAGTAGTGTGTACAAAGTTCCTACATATATGTATGTTAAACAAGCATCTTGTATTAGTGTATACAACGTGGATTCAGTTATATTCCATTAATCCTTTCAAGGAGTTGAAGCCTTCCATTCAAGTCTATGGTGCCGCTCCTCAAACACCTGGCAGGCTTTTGCGACGCGGTTGCGAGGCATTTGCAGAGCATTAATGCGATTTAACTTCATTATAGGCATTTGTGGTACGGTTTTAATGCTTGGCAAACCCCTATCAACCGCCTCAAAACCGCGCATAGGGCGTTTGGGGAGCGTTTGAGGAGCGTTAAAAACGCTTCCCAAGCGCCTGTCTAACGCCTTTCAAACGCTATAGGGGCGTTAGAAATAAAGTCAAGTGTGAACGAGCCCTTAGGGAACAGCCAAATAGGCTGGACTTTTCTGAGATGATCCATGGGCTATAAACACCTTGCTCAATGTTTAACCCCTCGCCCTCCAAAGGATTTCCCCCCACCTTCACGATCAGGTCATTTTTTGCGTTTCGGCGCTGCGTTACTTTAACTGAGAATTGCGCAGTCATGCAACGCTGCACCCAAATGAAATTTACATCCTTTTTTTCCCACAAATTGAGCTTTCTTTCTGTGGTATTTGATCGCCTGTGCGGTTTTTATTTTTTTGTGCTATAAGCAAAAAAAGCAACATTTCTGAGTAAAAAAAAATATTTTGGACTTTTTACTGCTAAACATGTCCAGTAAAAAAATTAAAAAAATTTTGTCATAAATTTAGGCCAAAATGTATTCTGCTTCATGTCTTTGCTAAAAAAAAAAACCCAATACATCTAAATTAATTTTTTTTTTTTTCTTTTTCTTTTTTTTTTTTAAAGTCCACAAACATGCAACTATAACGAAAAAACCCGTAAGTGTTCACAAAAAAAGTGCAAGTGCAAAACACCACAAGAAAAAGTGCACTTAGGGGTGTGCTTTTGTCCTACCCCTAAAGGGGCTGGACCGCTACCCTGATCCCCCGGGGCACAAAGCTCCTGACAGGGACAAGGTTCCCATTTGGTCCTCCTGGCCAAAAGGCCTGGTGGACCACCGTTCCTTGTGTCCAGCCAAAGCCGGACACCCAGTACTTGGTCAGGGGGCTCTCCCGAAGAGAAAACCCCCTAGGGATCAGGGGAGGAAGGAACCAAAAGGCCACACATCCTCCCCCTAGACTTCAGGGCAGGCCCGACAACCCACACCCTCCATCCTGTGAAAAAACACACACAAAAGCAAGAAAAAGTGACAAACGTGGGAGTGTAATAAATTAAATAAATAAAAAAATAAAAAAGTGGTCGTGCCAAATAGTGCACAGACCAGGCCCTGAGGCCTGTAGCAAAAATTGCCCTGGTCCTAGCCATAAGGCCTGGTCCTAAGGGCGCTGTGCAGAAAAAGTTGAAAACACAGTGACCATGTGCCATCTTCACACAGTGAGGTCCCACACCCAGGTGCTACTAGTGGCACCCCTGAGGCGACTACTCAGGGGGCACTGGTTTGCGGACTCTCTGCCTTCCCAGCCCCTGGCCAGACAAGGTAGATCCATCCAAATCAGGAGGTACTGGGTCCTTCAGACGTTCCAAAGGGGAATTACTCCCAGGCCCCAGCTTCTACTCGTGGGCGTCCCGGTTTCTGTTCCCCCCGTAATAGCCATCCAGACCCCCATCATACCAGTGAGGGTACTATACAACAGCCATCCCCGCAAAGCTAGAATGGCCGGGAGCACCCCCACTGGACACTGATAAGAACAGATACTACACTTGATCTTAGCCAAAAGGCCGAGAAGCGATACATATAAATTAATTGGTTTACGTGAAAGTTATAGTGTTTACAAATGGCGGTATAGATAATGGTATTTTTCTTTTCTACTAGTAATGGCGGCGATCAGCGACTTATAGTGGGACTTCGGCGGACATTCCACCTCCACTGATCTGCATTCACACTGGGCTATAAACAAATGTTCCAAGGCACATTTACATCATCACCTCTGCCAACCAGACCACAGTGATCCCTGCATCTGTAGAACATTCTGTGCTCATGGAACAGTTCGGAGCACTCACACTACCCAAATGAACTGAACCAAGGGGATGGACTGTGCCCAGGTACAGTTAAAACTGGCAATGTGAGTATACCCTAAGTCTAGGTTGCACTCCCTGTGTGCTACGTTTGCATGGGCACAGCAATTATTTGAATAGGCTGCTGTACTTGTACATATGCATTGGGGTTGATTTACTAAAACTTTGTGCAAAATCTGGTGCAGCTGTGCATGGCGGCCAATCAATTTCTAACTTCAGGTTGTTCAACTAAGCTTTTAAAAGCGACAACTTCCAGCGCTCAGGATGGGGCCCTCTCCCTATAGCTGCTAACACTTAACCTCCTACCAGTGTGAGTTAGATCAATAAATAAATAGTGCAGTGCTACATCCTAAATAAACATATAAATATATAAAATAATCAAATCAATAAATATCTGTGCAACAGTGCAAAAGTGTAATTCATGTGTTCCACCAGAAAACAACAAAAGTGACCACGTGACACATTTATAAAATTAATAAATTATTAACCACATCAGTATATATCAGTGATGGCGAACCTTTTTGAGCCCGAGTGCCCAAACTGCAACCCAAAACCAACTTATTTCTTTCAAAGTGCCAACACTGCAATGAAACCTGAATATCGAGCTTTTGATTTAGAAAAAACAACTCATACAGTAGTGCAAACTAATTAACAGCACAGGGATGACCAGAGACTGCGGACACAGTACAGGGGATGACCAGAGACTGCAGACACAGTACAGGGGATGACCAGAGACTGCAGACACAGTACAGGGGATGACCAGAGACTGCAGACACGGTACAGGGATGACCAGAGACTGCAGACATAGTACAGGAGATGACCAGAGACTGCAGACATAGTACAGGGGATGACCAGAGACTGCGGACACAGTACAGGGGATGACCAGAGACTGCAGACATAGTACAGGGGATGACCAGAGACTGCAGACACAGTACAGGGGATGACCAGAGACTGCAGACATAGTACAGGGGATGACCAGAGACTGCGGACACGGTACAGGAGATGACCAGAGACTGCGGACATGGTACAGGAGATGACCAGAGACTGCGGACACAGTACAGGAGATGACCGGAGACTGCGGACAGTACAGGAGATGACCAGAGACTGCGGACAGTACAGGGATGACCAGAGACTGCAGACATAGTACAGGGGATGACCAGAGACTGCAGACATAGTACAGGGGATAACCAGAGACTGCAGACACAGTACAGGGATGACCAGAGACTGCAGACATAGTACAGGGGATAACCAGAGACTGCAGACACAGTACAGGGATGACCAGAGACTGCGGACACAGTACAGGGATGACCAGAGACTGCGTACACAGTACAGGGATGACCAGAGACTGCGGACACAGTACAGGGATGACCAGAGACTGCGGACATAGTACAGGGATGACCAGAGACTGCGGACAGCACAGGGATGACCAGAGACTGCGGACAGTACAGATGACTGCTGACCTTTGGGGAGGGAGGGGGAGCGGGTACCTGAATTTGACAGATACCCGCTCTTACTTCCACAGAGTTTTTTTTTTATCTTACCTGTTCCTTTATCCAGCCGCGCGCTGTCTTCCCGGCTTCTGTAATGGCGCTCGTCGGACAGCCGGATGCCCAGTGCGCATGCGCGAGAAGTGCTGCGCTTTGTGATTGGTCCGGCGGCTTCTGGGATCTTTCATGTGTCCCAGGTACCGCCTTACCATTCACAAAGAGCACTGCTTCTTGCGCATGCGCACTTGGGACCCGGCTGTCACGCACACTACAGAAGCCGGGAAGACAGCGCGCCGCTGGATAGAGGGACAGGTACAGTCCCACTGCAGAGCTGAGCGGCCGGCCCGGTATTCTGACACGGCGGCGGTGGAAATACCGGACCGGCCGCTCTATATTCGCTCCATAAGACGCACTGACATTTTCCCCCCTTTTTTTGGGGAAAAAAAGTGCGTCTTATGGAGCGAAAAATACGGTATTCTCCTGGCGTGCCCACAGATAAGGCTCAGCGTGCCGGCTGTGGCATGCGTGCCACGGGTTCGCCATCACTGGTATATATCATAAACATGTGCAAACTTGCAAATAAGGTGTAACACGTGTATTGCACCAAAACATAAAAGTGACAAAGTGACAAATATTACTTAATAAAGTGCAATCAATGTGCACCCTATACGAGAATAATCAAAGTGACCAAGTGACTTAATAACCTATAAAGCACAAATAATCTAAAAACCAACACTCTGTGTAAACATGTCCATATATAAATATATAGTGTATTTCATACACAATCTTCATGCAGGTGCCATCCAGTGTTCACACTGTGTATATCCAATAATGGCTGCAATGGCCCCTCACCTCCTTACATTGACCCCACCGGGCCAACACGCTTTGGAACACAAAAACCACTCTGGTTTGTCACAGGATCCTCCCCAGCGATGTATGCTCTCTACCCAGCTGCTCCTCCGGTTCCTCCTTTTATAGAACTCACAGGGACACCTTGCCTCAAGGGACAAACACCACTCTGTTGTATGTCAGGATCTTTCCAAACGCTGTATATTCTATATTCCTCTCCGGTTCATATATAAACAGAAGACTCCCATAGTGTAAAACCGCATTTAATACATCAATTAAACAGAAAGATATCTACTCACATTCTTCTTCATCTTTCTTATAACATGCACATATATGGCTCCTTCAGCTCATGCTATGCCTGCCTTGCATGGGAAATAGATATAGAGGTTTCAAATATGGCCGCCACGCCGGAAATGACGTCACCGCGCTTCCCAGAATCCTCCTCGCGCACCGACGCGTTGTGTCACGCTAATCACGTGACTTCCTCAGGGTAAAACAACTAAGCTTTGACAATAAAACCTGGAAGCTGATTGGTTTCTCTGCAGAGCTGCACCAGAACTCTCCAGTTTTAGTAAATCAATCCAATGAGTGTTGCTAATGCCTTTGAGCATGGTGAGAATGACAAATACTCAAAAAAAAAAAAAATAGAATGGGAGAGGATTCAGTTTTGGATTAATATGTACCAGGTGTTCTCCAGAACCCAGAAAAATGCGACATTGTCAGGTTTCATCGCCGCAATGTGTTAATATTTTTGTGGAACGGTTTTTCTTACCAAAAGTGCCTCCAGACTATCAGAGTATTAACAAGAAAATGTATATGTATTGCTGAATTGTGCTTCGACTGAAGGAAACCAAAAAAAACAGATTGATTGGCGATGGAAAAAAGACCTGAGAAAGCTGGGAATTCAGAAGCTGGAAACTAAAATCAATGAATAGAAATGAAAAATGATAACATTGTGCCGGGGGGGTTAAAAAATAAAATACATACTTAATCAAAGGTATCTAAAGTTCCACCTGTATATATTTCATTCTCTATTCCCTAAGGGGCAATGTGTACATTGGTTCTACATGTAGGTGTCCCAACATATTACAATTAATATGTAAAACAGAACTAACATCTTACACTCCTGCATCTGTTTCACAAACATCACGATTGCACAGACAGCCATGCAATAAACAGGTTAGAGCACATTATGTTCAGTTATGTGCTGAGGACTGCTCCTGCGGGAAATAAACTGCATGTGTCCCGAAGGTATTTGGATTCTTTAGGAACGCATTAGAAGTTATTGATGTTGCTGTGAGACTGCAGGAACCAGAATCATGATCTCATGGGATTTGAAGTGTGGCTCAGTGGTTAGCACTTCTGCCTGGGGGCACTGGGGTCTGTAGCTTGGGTCCCAGTCAAAATACTGTGCATTAAGTTTGCATGTTCTGGTGCTTGCCTGGGCTTTTTCTGGGTACTCCGGTTTCCTCCTGGACTCCAAAGACATGGGGATAGGTAAATTGGCCCTAGTACAATATTGTACGGAGTGTGCCCAAGATGGCTGCCTAACAGAAACCCCAACCTTATTTATTTCAGGTACTTATATAGCGCCATCAATGTATGCAGTGCTTTCCATATATATTGTACATTCACATCAGTCCCCGCCCCCGAGGAGCGTACAATCGAAGGCCCCTAACTCACATCCATACATACACATACTAGGGACAATTCACCTACCAGCATGTCAGAGTGTGGGAGGAAACCAGAGTACTCGGAGGAAATCCATGCAGGCAGAGAGAGAACATGCAAACTCCAGGCAGGCAGGAGGTGCTGTGGTCGGGATTTGAACCAACGACCTGAGTACTGCCAGGCGGAAGTGTTAACAATTTAGCCACCCTAACCACCTAATCAGAAATGTAAATGTAAAATGTAAAGAGCCAACAGAACTGTAATGGAACCGGACCCCGACCGCACTAGGGTATTTCCGCTAGACTCCATCTTCCCTGTCCGAACACAGATTCACGGACACCACCGCTGACCATACAAGACGAGACAGCACCAGACTTGAAGGAAACCAGAAAATAGACTGCTTTATTTTAACACAGATACAATATATATGCACAGGGCGGGGCAATACATTTAGTAACAGAAGACACACAGCAGACACCCCCCACCAAGCCAATACACAAACACATACATCCCATAATAGTTTGCTCCCAAGCAAGACACACAATAGAACAATGGGACAACCACATGGCATTAAACAATGAACAACCCCCCCCCACCCCACCTATATATGTCTACGCAATAGCAGGACATTTCACCCTGCACCCCTAACAGGCACAGGGTGACTTACACATAAGAGGGATATGGGGAGCTGATACTGGGGTCTCCCCACCTCTCTAAAGTGAGCTGTGTTCCATGAGCCCCCCACCCAAAGTGACTCCCATCACAAGAACTATAGAAAATGAACAATGCCAAATGTATGCTGAGATCTCAAGAACCAATTCATACTCTCTGGATGGTCTATGCTGCAATATGGCAGCACAGTTGCTATGCCGTTAGTACCTTTGCCTTGCAGCATTGGGGGACCTGAGTTTTTTTACACAACAAGAAAACTATCCATAAGGAGTCTCTGTTTTATCTCTGTGTCTTCTCCAATTCTCTGTTTTTTTCCCTCAATAACTTTTTATTGTTTTTTTTCCCAAAGACATAAAAACAATTTGGTAAAGGCACAGGTAGAATTCATTAGGGGGGATTTACTAAAACACTCAGAATCTGGTGCGGTTGTGCATAGCAACCAATCAGCTTCCTACTTCAGCTTGTTCACTTAAAGTGGAGCTCCACCCAAAAGGGGAAGTTCCGCTTTAAGGATTGCTCCCCATTTAGGATTGGCACCTTTGGGGCGGGGGGGGAGCGGGTACCCGAATTTGACAGGTACCCGCTCCCACTTTCGGTCTGATCGCCTAGGCCAGGGGTAGGCAACCTGCGGCTCTCTAGCTGTTGTAGAACTACATTTCCCATGAGGCATTGCAACATTACAAAACTGACAGTTACAGCTATGACTTGCAGAGGCATGATGGAACTTGTAGTCCTGCAACAGCCGCAGGTTGCCTACCCCTGGCCTAGGCGATCGGGAGTGGAAGGTGTCCTCCCTCGCTCCCTTCCTGTAGTCTTTTGGGACACATGACAGGTCCCAGAAGACTACAGAACTATTCATGAAGCGCAGCGCTACTCGCGCATGCGCAGTGGGTACCCATCTGTGAAGCCGCAAGCTGTCACAGCCGGGTGCCCACACTGAAGATGCCGGCCTCCTGAAATACAGGACAGCCGGTGAAACGGGCTGCGGGGGACACACCATGGGGCCGAGGGACAGGTAAGTGGCTGTTTTTGAAAAGTCAGCAGCTACAGTTTTTGTAGCTGCTGACTTTTATTTTTTGACCAGTGAGTGGAACTCCTCTTTAAGCTTCGACAATAAAACCTTAAAAAGGCATCACTAAATCGTGGACCGCGGTCTGAATATGGTCCCATCCGGACCCGCAGTCGCTTCATTTAGGAACCGCTTCTATCTAACAGCCTCGGCCACTGTCATTCTCAAGAGAGCGGGAGGTAGGATAGTAATGAGTACGGGAGTCACAGCTCAGCCCTGGATAGCAGTGATATAAGGGGGCTGTGACGGGAAGGATCAGAGTGTTTCCACAAACATGTGATTTGGACCTCTGCTAGAAGAAACTTTTACTGAACGGACATGCGTAAATTTTAATTCAATACCCTTGAATGGCTATGCACTCACCAGAAAGCTACTGATCACATTAATGCTGATCTCAAGGATCCATGTGTACAGACCGGACTTCTCCAATCAGTACTGGTACAGTAGTATTAATGCTGATCACATAGGTGAACACTCAAGGATCCATGTGTACAGACCGGACTTCTCCAATCAGTACTGGTACAGTAGTATTAATGCTGATCACATAGGTGAACACTCAAGGATCCATGTGTACAGACCGGACTTCTCCAATGAGTACTGGTAAAGTAGCATTAATGCTGAAAATCTCAAGGATCCATGTGTACAGTCCGACTTCTCCAATGAGTACTGGTAAAGTAGCATTAATGCTGATCACATAGGTGAACACTCAAGGATCCATGTGTACAGACCGGACTTCTCCAATCAGTACTGGTAAAGTAGCATTAATGCTGATCACTTAGGTGAACACTCAAGGATCCATGTGTACAGACTGGACTTCTCCAATGAGTACTGGTAAAGTAGCATTAATGCTGATCACATAGGTGAACACTCAAGGATCCATGTGTACAGACCGGACTTCTCCAATCAGTACTGGTACAGTATTATTAATGCTGATCACATGGGTGAAAATCTCAAGGATCCATGTGTACAGACCGGACTTCTCCAATCAGTACTGGTACAGTAGTATTAATGCTGATCACATAGGTGAACACTCAAGGATCCATGTGTACAGACCGGACTTCTCCAATGAGTACTGGTAAAGTAGCATTAATGCTGAAAATCTCAAGGATCCATGTGTACAGACCGACTTCTCCAATGAGTACTGGTAAAGTAGCATTAATGCTGATCACATAGGTGAACACTCAAGGATCCATGTGTACAGACCGGACTTCTCCAATCAGTACTGGTAAAGTAGCATTAATGCTGATCACTTAGGTGAACACTCAAGGATCCATGTGTACAGACTGGACTTCTCCAATGAGTACTGGTAAAGTAGCATTAATGCTGATCACATAGGTGAACACTCAAGGATCCATGTGTACAGACCGGACTTCTCCAATCAGTACTGGTACAGTATTATTAATGCTGATCACATGGGTGAAAATCTCAAGGATCCATATGTACAGACTGGACTTCTCCAATGAGTACTGGTAAAGTAGCATTAATGCTGATCACTTAGGTGAACACTCTAGGATCCATGTGTACAGACCGGACTTCTCCAATGAGTACTGGTAAAGTAGCATTAATGCTGATCACATAGGTGAACACTCAAGGATCCATGTGTACAGACCGGACTTCTCCAATGAGTACTGGTAAAGTAGCATTAATGCTGATCACATAGGTGAACACTCAAGGATCCATGTGTACAGACTGGACTTCTCCAATGAGTACTGGTAAAGTAGCATTAATGCTGATCACTTAGGTGAACACTCAAGGATCCATGTGTGCAGACCGGAATTCTCCAATCAGTACTGGTAAACCTCAGATCAAAAAAAGGGGGATCCTCCTAAAGAAAAAAAATCTCACCACAGGAGCCCAGGATTCAATATATAGTGTAGTATTTATTTAAAACGAGTATAAAAACAATCCACGTGGAAAGAAATACAACATGTTACAAACATATACCAAGATGGTGGCCGCTCCGAGTCGCGGACGTGGCAGCGTGACATCAGCACGTAAGACTCCATCCAACGCGTTTTATGTCATGCACTTCCTCAGGGGTACGCCCATTGCCTACGTCATGGAGAGACTCCATTTAAATAGCCTGCAAGGCGTGCAGTCAATTAGCGGGCGCCATTTTCTTGAAGCTCACAGACAAGGAAGTGCTCACTAAGTGTATTCACACTACATAATTCCGGAGTCAGTGGGGTAAAACTTACATCAACAATAACCAATTGAATGAATGGAAATGAATATAAAAAGAAAAATATATACATAAGGGAAAAAAATATATATCAGGGTAACTTACACCAATTTAATGGATATAGGGAAAAGGAAGCAAAAATACCCGATGTCCATATTAAATGATATCAAAGGGAAAAAAAAGAACGATATCCAGTCGAAAATTAAAAAGGGGAAAACGTAAATTTAAAGAGTTGGGGTAAACTTCACAATAACGACTGAAATTTGTATTCACTGCAAATATTCTCAAGTTTCCCTCTGAAGCAGTGGATGGTAATGGATGGAAGGTAATGAGTTCTATCTCCAGCACTGGAAGCCTGGGATCTCATATAATATAATTAGCTGGCAGGGCAGAGTTACTCATAACAGAGACAAATCCTGGGGGACAGCGGCCGGGGTCTCTGGAGGTCCCCACCAGTAAGATGATATCTATTTTACTGATACTTGACACTTTAGCTCTGATATAATTGGAGATAATGCCTGTATTCATGGCCTCAAATGGCAGGAAAATAATAACAGAGGAAAATCAGTTGTGAGCCAGCAGTGATACAAGGAGTCATCTGTTTGTATTTCCGATCTACCTGTCTTCCAAGGCAGGGAATTTCCTCGATCGCTTCCGTTATTGAATCTGGTGACCTCATATGAAGCAATTCTAAAGACTGAGATAGGTGACGAAGGCGAATGAATTGATCTGCGCAAACATGCCAACAGATTGTTAGTGCCCAGGGAGGAATTCAATAAAGCAATTGCGCCATTTTTCTAGTGGTATGGCCAGGGCTGTTAATTCATGGGCACCCCTGAGCAGTGCCCAGGGGCCCCAGGTGCACGTGGGCCCCATTATAGTCTTGCATTACATCATACTTGCCAACTGTCCCAGATCTGCCGGGACAGTCTTGCTTTTTACTGAGATCACAGAGGTCACATGGTACAAAGCTATTCACAACAGCCTTGTACCATGTGACAAGCTGTGACCAGGGGCGGACTGACCATTCGGAAACTCGGGCACTGCCCGAGGGCCTGGGGTCAGTAAGGGGTCCCATGAGATGCCCCTGGTACCTTTCATAGGCTTTTTTGGGTGTGGTTTGAGTGTGGGCGAGGACACAGGAGCCCCATGATCCCATATTGCCCGGGGCCCCATAAGTTGTCAGTCCGCCCCTGGCTATGACCAATCACAGCTCTCACACTATTTCTCAATGCCAACAAGAATGCAGTCGGAGAGAAGGAGAAATGATTGCTCTTACAGCCTTTATGGGTGTAAAAGCAATCAGTGTAAAAAAAAATCTTCATCACCCCCCACAAGTAGTACAGTGTCACTATAGTGACATCATACTGCTAAGGTGACAATATGTTATAAAAAAAAACAAATAATAATATAAAAAAATTTAATAAAAATAAATAATAATATTAAAAAATTATTAAAAATTTAAAAAAATGTTTTTAAAAATTTTAATTTTTGGTTATAAACTAATCATTGTTATTTTTTTTTACCTAAAAAGATAACTGAATACATTTTGGCCAAGATTTATGAAGATTATTTATTTGCAAAATTTGTAAGAAAAACACTTTTTTTTCAAAATTTTTGGACTTTTTCATTTATATAGCAAAAAAAAAAAATCCCAGTGGTGAATAAATACCACCAAAATAAAGTTTTATTTGTCTAAAAAAAAAAATTCTAAAACATTCATATGGGTACAGTGTTGCATGACCGCGCAATTGTCATTCAAAGTGTGATAGCGCTGAAAGCTGAAAATTGGCCCAGGGGCAGGAAGGGGGGGAAAGTGTCCGAACTTGAAGTGGTTAATCAGCCATAGTACCTGTGTAATTAAAATGTGTTCGGTTATAAAGGGATCAGGTAGCAACCCTACGTGACCTGCTGTGATTAGTCACAGCAGTCACAGGGTACCAGCTACGGGGCGGTACGCAAATCAGTCATCCGATGGACACAGCCGGTAACAGATCTCGCCACAGCGTGGCCATGCAAGGCAGCGATACAGGAGGACATCATATGAAGTCCGCCCGGATCAACGAAAGCCCGCCCATCATTTTACTATAGGCTGGATGGGAGAGGGTTGAACCCACAAGTGCTTTTTTTTTTTACCACTACTATTCCTTTATACTGGCTTTCAAAATTTACAAATGCAGCCGACTTCTGGTTTCCAACTTCCGGTTTCTTCTTCGCCGCCGTGGGGGACATGAGGAGAGGCCCGCTCTCCACCGCCTTGGGGGACACGAGGCCCGCTCTCCACCGCTCTGGGGAACACGAGGCCCGCTCTCCACCACCTGGGGGAACACGAGGCCCGCTCTCCACCACCTGGGGGGACACGAGGCAAACTCTCCACTGCCTTGGGGGACATGAGGAGAGGCCGCTCTCCACTACCTTGGGGGACACGAGGAGAGGCCCACTCTATACCGCCTTGGGGGACACGAGGCCCGCTCTACACCGCCTTGGGGGACACGAGGCCCGCTCTCCACCGCCTTGGGGAACACGAGGCCCACTCTCCACCGCCTTGGGGGACACGAGGCCCGCTCTCCACCGCCTTGGGGGACACGAGGCCCGCTCTCCACTGCCTGGGGGGACACGAGGCCCACTCTCCACCGCCTTGGGGGACACGAGGAGAGGCCGCTCTCCACTTCCTTGGGGGACACGAGGAGAGGCCCACTCTATACCGCCTTGGGGGAAACGAGGCCCGCTCTACACCGCCTTAGGGGACACGAGGAGAGGCCCGCTCTACACCGCTTTGGGGGACATGAGGAGAGGCCCGCTCTACGCCACCTTGGGGGACACAAGGAGAGGCCCGCTCTACACCGCCTTGGGGGACATGAGGAGAGGCCCGCTCTACGCCACCTTGGGGGACACAAGGAGAGGCCCACTCTACACCGCCTTGGGGGACACGAGGAGAGGCCCGCTCTACACCGACATGGGGGACACATTAATAGCATAATAAAGCTATGTTATAATTGCAGTTTTTTATATTTTGGACTCTTTATTCTAAAGAAAAATTTAATTTCATAAGCTTTATGGGGGCGTGGATGGGGGACGGGCTGGGGTTGGAGGCAGACCTGGGCAAGGTTGGGTGGGGCAACTGGTGGAGAGTAAGGTTTGTGCCTGGCTAGTAGGTCTAGACTCGAAATTTTAAGCCCTGCTCCAAAGACATGCTGGTAGGTGAATTGGCTCCTGTCTAAATTGTCCCTAGTATGTGTATGTATGAATGTGAGTTAGGGACCTTAGATTGTACACCCCTTGAGGGTTAGGGACTGATGTGAATGTACAATATATATGTAAAGCGCTGCATAAATTGACGGTGCTATAAAAGTACCTGAAATAAATAATAAATAAATAAAATATATAGATCAGACCAAAATTAGGGACAAATGAAGAAGGACAGAGGGAATTTGTTCCAAATCAGGGAAAGACCCTCGAAATCAGGCAAATTTGGGATGGCTATGTTACATCAAAGCCTGGTGATAAAGTATGCAAAATATCAGTTTCGGATATCAGACAGTTCTGATACCCTTCAAATTATCTTGGTGTGCGGAACTACTCAGAGAGTTCATAGCCTCTGGAACAGGACCATGGCCAGCCGATGCCTCATTAGTAGCCTGCTAATGATTCTCATGTTTAATTACATATTAGCTATGTGATGGGAAGAGTACATACAGACAGATTATTTGCAGCTGTACCAGCAGGGGATACATCAAGCCGGTGTCCCGCAGCAATATGGCTCCCGCTTCTAACCGCTACACTGCCAGCTGACCGACAATTTCCTGAATATAATCCCAAACTGGAACTCCATCCAGAGAAAAATAAATGTCAGGCTAAAATTATATCAAATATCATCCAATAAGTGTCAGGTTAAAATAATATCAAATAAATATTTTAAAAAGCATACACTCCCTGACCACTTTATTAGGTCCACCTGTGCAATCGCTCGGTAACACAAATTGCTAATCAGCCAATCACATGGCAGCAACTAAATGCATTTAGGCATCTAAACGTGGTGAAGATGACTTGCTGAAGTTCAAACTGAGTATCAGAAGGGGGCTGATCTGAGTATTTCAAAAACTGCTGGGATTTTCACACACAACCATCTCTAGGGTTTACAAGGAATGGTCCGAAAAGGAGAAAATATCCAGTGAGCGGCAGTTGTGTGGAGGAAAATGCCAGGTTGATGTTAGAGGTCAGAGGAGAAGGGCAGACTGGTTCCAGATAATAGAAAAGCAACAGTAAGGCCCCTTTCACATGAGCGGACCGATGGGGTCTGTCTGTCTGTTTTTCAGGTGGACCCGATCGGTCTATCCATAGGCTTCTATGGACCAATGGGTGTCAGTGGACAATAGTCCGCTGACACCCGACGGCATCCAATCCTGTACACTAAAAATAGATGGATAGGGATCCGTTCCCCATCCGTCCAGCGGATCGGGTGACAATCGGGTGAATACAGAAAGGCGATCCGTTTCTATCTGACTGTCCAATTGAAATCAGCAGGAAGCAGAAACCTGTCATCCGCCTCCTCAGCGGGGATCAGTGGAGAGATCCCCCCTAAGCAGGCGGATCACACTGACCTATCTGTCCTGTCTAAAAAAAACACTCGTTACAACCAAGGTATGCAGAATACCATCTCTGAACGCACAACACGCCCAACTTTGAAGCAGATGGGCTACAGCAGACCACACCGGATGCCACAAGTTTTTTTTTTACATTCTGTATGCATGAGGCCTAAAAAACTAAATAAATAGGGCTCCTAAAACTACAACAAAATGGCGCCGGCGTTCTCTATATAAATCAGTGGGGTGACGTGCTGTCCAATCAATTCCCCCTGATGAAGCCACATGACCTGGTGGCGTAACACGTAGGGGAGGGGCTCTGACGTCACGACGCTTAAAGCAACATACAGCAAGTATTTAACAAGATTGGAAAACTTTACTGTGGATTCAAATTTTAACATTTCAATGCGGTTTTAACTTGTAATACATGTGAATGCACTACTATATTTAATAAATTATGCTTTAAAAAGGATAAGGCACTGTATTTTTTTATTACATTCCATGGCCATTATACCTATGGAGAAAAATTCCTAAGGAAGCAAGGAGACCCCCTAGTGGGAAGAGGGATACTCCCATCCACCTATCCGGTTCCAGGAAAACCCATAAGGAAGCAAGGAGGCCCCCTGGTGGGAAGAGGGATACTCCCATCCACCTATCCGGCTCCAGGAAAACCCATAAGGAAGCAAGGAGACCCCCTAGTGGGAAGAGGGATACTCCCATCCAGGGGCGGACTGACAACTCATGGGGCCCCGGGCAATAGGGGATCATGGGGCCCCTGTGTCCTTACCCAAACTCAAAAAAGCCTATGAAAAAGGTACCAGGGGAATCTCATGGGGCCCCCTACTGACCCCGGGCCCTCGGGCAGTGCCCGAGTTTCCAAATGGTCAGTCCGCCCCTGCTCCCATCCACCTATCCGGCTCCAGGAAAACCCATAAGGAAGCAAGGAGACCCCCCTGCTGGAAAGAGGGAACACTCTGGTCATCCATCCATCCCAGAGAAAGAGGGATCATCCCATCCATTTACCGTACGGGGGACGGAACTGGCGGGAAATTTGAAAGTTGTAAAAGTGACATTCACTAAATTCACTAAAATCACATAGTATAACATTCCTGTATCCAACCATTTCACATACATTTTGTCCCGAGTGCTTTGTCCTGCACCCTGCCTGCATTTTTACTGTTCTTTCTGCCTGGAAACTGAGAAACGTCCATGGCGTCCAAAAAGCATCCCTCAAAAGCGGTTTTAGACCGGCTAGAGAACAGCGATAGTAAATTAGAACCACTTGCAGAATTGAGCGATAATAATTCGTGGGGGAAATTCATCATCAGACACTGAAAACGATTCTGCGACTGAGTTTAGCGATTTGCGAACTTGGCGCTCTATTTCACATTTCAGTGTTTGGTTTGATTATATTATTGAATTGAATTTATTTATTTATTTTATGATTATTTATTAAATTATATCTTATTATTTTGTGTTTCAAATTTTATCCTACCCGGGATGTTTACTAGACTCTTGTTCGGACAGATTTCAGTGAGTTATTCCTAAAAATTACAGGCCTACAATAAAAAATACATATTTCCATGCAAAAAAATGTACCGCTTTGAGCACAGAAATATGGACATAATCAGACCGCTAGGGAGGTTAAGATACAGACTGTGTTATTTTGCGACTGAGCTCAGCGATGTGCGAACTTGGAGCTCTATTTCAAATTTCAGTGTTTTGGTTTGATTATATTATTGAATTGAATTTATTATTATTATTATTATATTATTATTTTTTATGATTATTTATTAAATTATAATTTATTATTTTGTGTTTCAAATTTTATCATCCCCGGGATGTTTACTAGACTCTTGTTCGGACAGATTTCAGTGAGTTATTCCTAAAAATTACAGGCCTACAATAAAAAAAATACATATTTCCATGCAAAAAAACGTACCGCTTTGAGCACAGAAATACAGACATAATCAGACCGCTAGGGAGGTTAAGATACAGACTGTGTTATTTCTAGTACAGAAGCAGGCAGACAGGTACAATAAAGTTATTTCAAATTCTTAAAACAATAAGACTTGTTTTCTTTTTATCTTTTTTTTTCTGAAGGTGCTCCCTCTGTTCACAACAGCATTATATAACTGGTGGGAGGAAGATGCTCAGCTGTGCTGCTGCGAGAACGTCGTGGGTTTGAATACAATTAGTGCGATATAAAAAAAAAAAAAACACAAAGCGATGACAGCATTACAAAGTCAAACAGTGGTCAGGGCGAATCTGCCTTCACTGAGGCATCACCAGTAATCTATCTGCTGGGACCATCTCCAAACTACAACCATCTGCTCCATCCGCCTCTGTGCTACCACAGGCACCTGCCCACACTCCAAACTTAACCCCATCGCCGCCACATCCCAGCTTCCCGTCACCCTGGCCTTCCCTGAAAACAGCAGCCTGTACATACCAGCGCTCAATAAATTCCAGGAGCCAGGCAGCCATGAAAAAGGAAAAATGGGAATGGGTCTAAGGCAGGGGTGGGCAACTGTGGCCCTCCAGCTGTGGCTGGTGAACTACAAGTCCCATCATGCCTCTGCCTTTGGGAGTCATGCTTGTAACTAATAATAAAAATGTGAAAAATATACAAATCACAAATAATAGCGCAAACCAAATCACACAACTAAATATAACCACCACCAAATAAGTGCATTAAATAGTGCAAACAAAAAAAATCAATAAATAGGGAATCTCAATACAGTCCATTCAGAAAATTCCATATAAACATGGTCCTCAGTAAATGAAGTAATGAGATCCTCCTTCATAAGCAATGTGGTATTCAGTACTCACACCCCATCAAAATGCACACTCACCATGTGCTAGTAATTAACCAGCATGTCAGTATATATCCAGCATTCACCAAACAGACTTCAAAGGACGATCCTCATGTGTTGGTAATTACTCAGCATACTACTATGTATCCAGCATATCGCCAAACAAACTCCAGAGAAGATCCTCTCATATCCTGATTACCACATGTGGGTAAAGAAAATACTCGCCATAGTGCAGTATCATCCAACACATTTATTGCCAAACAAACCCCCCTTAAAATCACACTCACAATGAGCAAATAAAAACAAGGCGTTTTGTTATATCAATGCTCCAGTCTCTGCATCCTGTGTCTCACCAGCCAGCCCGCATTCAAGATGGTAATAGTAGTAGTGACGTCACAGGAAGGCCACACCCAGACGCGTTTCGTCCAATGACTTCTTCCGAGGGAAATGCTTGTAACTGTCAGTTTTGCAATGCCTCATGGGACTTGTAGTTCTACAACAGCTGGAGGGCCACAGTTGCCCACCCCTGGTCTAAGGGACCGTTCACAATAGGATGCAGAGCGGAAGAGCCGCGGTTCCGCGTGGCTTCCCGCACCGCATTCTGATCACAGTGCCTTTGCGATCCGCTGCGGGGGTCAGTTCAAAGTTAACGACACCCCATACGCAGGTTGCAAATTGCCCAGCATCGGCTCGCACCAGATCGCATGGTGCAAAAGTACCAGGAAGTAACTGAAGAAATGTAAAAAAAACAGTTTAATAAAGGTAAATATAAAATACTTGCCTATTTATTTACTAATGCTAGCAGGACCCTCATCAGAGGCTCAATGTGCTCAGATAGTATTTCTGCTCCACATGCTCAGAAAGTACTTCTGATGAAGTCCCACCCACTAAGACGTAACGCGTTGTTTGCGGAATGAACAGGAGCGGACTGACCATTTGGAAACTCTGGCACTGCCCAAGGGCCCGGGGTCAGTAGGGGGCCCCATGAGATGCCCCTGGTACCTTTCTCATAGGCTTTTTTGAGTTCAAGCAAGGACACAGGGGCCCCATGATCCCCTATTGCCCAGGGGCCCCGTGAGTTGTCAGTCCGCCCCTGGTAATGAATATCTAGTTTTCCAAAAGCATTTTCTGCAAAGTGTATTTATATCCTTTGTGGCTATTGAGGAATATATTTAAATAGAAAAAAATGTTCCTAGAGACTGAGAAAATTTGGACAGAGGTTTCAATCCTCATGCACACCGGACGTTTTTACAGCGACTGTTTTTGGCTTTTGACGGTTTTTTTTCTACAGCTAGCAGGGGCGGACTGACAACTCATGGGCCCCTGGGCAATAGGCGATCATGGGGCCCCTATGTCCTTGCCCAAACTCAAAAAAGCCTATGAAAAAGGTACCAGGGGCATCTCATGGGGCCCCCTACTGACCCCGGGCCCTCGGGCAGTGCCCGAGTTTCCAAATGGTCAGTCCGCCGCTGACAGCTAGTAAACCCCCCAGCATGTTATCCTATGTCTCCATACACACATAGACTGGAATCAACGCTTTTTGGCTGGGACTTTTTTTGCTGGAAAAACCCCCCCAGAACTAGAGGGTTTCTAGAGGAGTTTCTTAGCTGTAAAAATGCTGGAAAATGCGGTAAATCGCAGCAAACCAGCGGTTTTGTACTTTTTTGACTAAAAAAATGGGGGGTACAAAAAAAAACACTAAAAAATGCAAATGCGATGCATACTAGTACATTATGACGTTGCCTTTCAGGGGAAAACTTCTTTTTTCGTTTTTTTTTGGAGCGTTTACTGCCGCTTTAGGACTAGTAAACTGCAATGTAAATGCGTAATTATAAAAGCGCAACATGTAATGTCTCCAGTTCCTTCACACATGAAACAAACCACCTCAGATTACATTGTCTTAGGTTTCTGCTCCTATAATAAACTTCGCCTAAGACAAAATAAACTTCACTAAAACATAATAAACATGAAAGTGAATCCTTCACCACACAAAAAGATCTGTTACCAGGAACAAAGGAACAATTTGTAGATTGTTTTCGCTGGATATCACATTTGAGACAGTTGGGGCTGCCTGGTTTGCCCTCGCCTTGCTGAACAGACTGGATCAATTTTGAAGAGTGTAAAAGAGATGTCAGCGACCCCCGACCCAACAAAAGCAGGGCGGCTGAAACCGCAGATCATATATCCACTCACAGGGAAGGTCTGGAGAGCCAGGGCAATGGTACCAAGGGTTGCCCTCAGTCACATACAGTGTCTGGAAAAAGTATTCATATCCCTTGAAATTTTCCACATTTATCATTTTCCTTCCAGTTCACAGTTAGGTGCCACTTTGTGTCGGTCTATCACACAAAATCCAAATAAAATACATTTACGTTTTTGGTTGTAACATGACAAAATGTGGAAAATTTCAAGGCACTGTAAATAAGAGCCAATTTGTAAAGGTGCAAATGAATAGTTTGGCTTTTATTTATTTGGATCGGCCATTCTCATTCTCAGTCATGGTTCTGTGCAGGCCCGTGTCGAGGAGGGTGCTGGGGTGAGCTAAACCCCCCCCTCCAGATTCTAGTTGTGCCCCCTCCAGACCTCTGAGAGTACATCCACAAATCCATGAGACCTGATGGGGACAGTTGATGCAAAGGTGCACTCTGAGGGGGGGCAATTGATGTAAGGGGGCACTCTGGTAGGCGCAACTGTTGCAAGGGTGCACTCTGATTAGGCAAATGTTGTAACGGGGGTACTCTGATGAGGACAGTTGATGTAAAGGGGGCACTCTGATTAGGCAATTGATATAAGGATAACTCTGATAGGGGCAATTGATGTATGGGGGCACTCTGATTAGGCAACTGATGTAAAGGGGCACTCTGAAGGGGATATTTGATGCAAGGGGCACTCTGATTAGGCAATTAATGTAAGGGGGCACTCTGATTAGGCAAATGTTGTAAGGGGGTACTCTGATGGGGACAGTTGATGTAAAGGAGGCACTCTGAGGGGGACATTTGATGTAAGGGGGCACTCCGATTAGGCAATTAATGTAAGAGGGCACTCTGATGGGGACAGTTGATGTAAAGGGGGCACTCTGATTATGCAATTGATGTAAGGGGCATTCTGATTAGGCAATTGATGTAAGGAGGCACTCTGATTAGGCAATTGATGTAGGGGGGCACTCTGATTAGGCAATTGATGTAAGGGGGCATTCTGATTAGGCAATTGATGTAAGGGGGCACTCTGATTAGGCAATTGATGTAAGGGGCATTCTGATTAGGCAATTGATGTAAGGGGGCACTCTGATGAGGACAGTTGATGTAAAGGGGGCACTCTGATTAGGCGATTGATGTAAGGGGGAATTGTGATGGGGAAAGTTGATGTAAGGGGGGCACTCTGAGAGGGGCAATTGATGTAAGGGGGCACTCTGAGAGAGGCAATTGATGTAAGGGGGCACTCTGATGTAGACATTTTATGTAAGGGGCACACTGATAAGGACACCTGATGTAAAGCGAAGCGGGACTCTTACAGGAGTCTTGATGTAAGAGGAAACTCTGAGGAGAACTCCTGATATAAGGAAGGACTCTGTTAGGAACACCTGACATAAGAGGAGCACATGTTCTGTTTAATCCCCCTAAACTAATGACAGCATTCCCAGTTCATTCCTGCACCACTTCTGCACTACCTGCCAGACGATACTTCTGGGTTATGACTCCGTGGCAGGGGCGGACTGACAACTCATGGGGCCCCCGGGCAATAGGGGATCATGGGGCCCCTGTGTCCTTGCCCAAACTCACAAAAGCCTATGAAAAAGGTACCAGGGGCATCTCATGGGGCCCCCTACTGACCCTGGGCCCTCTGGCAGTGCCAGAGTTTCCAAATGGTCAGTCCGCCCCTGATCATTACACAAACAGTGCCCTTACGCGTTACGTCCTAGTGGGTGGAACTTCAGAAGTAATTTCTGAGCATGTGGAGCAGAACTACTATCTGAGCACATTGACCCTCTGATGAGGGTACTGCTAGTATTAGTAAATAAATAGGAAGGTATTTTATATTTACCTTTATTAAACTCTTTTTTTTACATTTCTTCAGTTACTTCCTGGTACTTTTGCACCATGCGATCTGGTGCGAGCCGGTCCTGTGTCCTCGCCCACAATCAAACCACACCCAAAAAAGCCTATGGAAGGTACCAGGAGCATCTCATGGGGCCCCCTTCTGACACCGGGCCCTTGGGCAGTGCCTGAGTTCCCAAATAGTCAGTCCGCCCCCACTCCGTGCTATAGAATTGTGCCGAGTGAACAGGGAATATTGGTTCCAAGCATCCCTGTCACACTACTGACTTTTTTTTACTGCACCCCCAAATCAGAATGACTAGATCCAGCCTTGGTTCTGTGGATCCCTGAGGTCCCTCCAGAGGTGTCTAAAGGGTTCCTTGAGCTGTGGCTGATTGGCCTCCCAGCCGTTGGCTGACACAGTGGAGATCACACGACAGGACAGGAGCAGGCTGGGAATAAGTAAGTATACACATTATTTACACGCAGGTTAGTCAGCATAGATGTTAGGAGGGGGGAGGGGACATTTTTAAGACTAGATAGGTTGAAGCTGGAATTCTACTTGAAACTCCTTTAAAACTGTAACCACTTGTATAAAAGTTTTTAATGCCTAAAAAAGACTTATTGCGGTGAGAGTGAGTCTATTAACAATTCTCTCACTGGACATAAACCGCATGCAGTGCAATAATACAGAAAGAGCACTTACAATACGCACTTTCCAAGGGGAACAGTAAGGAAATACAATCCAGTCAATTGCTACATGTTCATCCGTGTTTCATTTTTGTTACCTTTCAAAACTAAGAAATTGTTTCCCATATACGCGAACAGCGAGCTCTGTCTTCTGTTTCTGCTCCATAAACAACGACATTGATTCTTTTCCTGTGTTCTCTTTATAATCAAGACTTGGGAAGAAGGTCGGGAATTAAACATTGGTCTGCCTCCGATGATAGCGGAATGGGTTATCAACATCTGGACAATTATTTCAGAAAAACAATGGAATGCTGGCATTACAAAATTAAACACGTTCATCTGAAACTGTTATTCCAGTTTTAGGTAGATGCTAGAGAATGAAATCATCTAACGTTTCCTAGAAGTCTCTTGGGGACCCTCGTGGTTACATGCATTTCAATTTCCAGGTCTGCACATCTGCTGAGGGATTATAAGGCTTGAAGAGGGAACCTTGCTGTGATTTCCACCGCAAAAGAAGAACTCCACAAGTGGATATTTTTTTTGTTTACAAACGTTTTTATTGTATTGTTTGTTTATCATCAGTCCCTCCCCTCATGCCAGGGTACTAGGTGTAATCTTAGACTCCCACCTGTCCTTTCACCCCCAAATCCAATCCCTGTCCAAATCTTGTAGACTTCACCTCCACAACATGTCCAAGATACGCCCGTTCCTAAACTCCGCAACATCTCCAAGATACGCCGTTCCTAACCTCGGAAATCACTAAGCAACTTATTCACTCCCTTGTTATCTCTCGCCTTGACTATTGTAACTCCCTCCTCATTGGCCGACCGCATCGCAGGCTATCCCCTCTTCAGTCTATCATGAATGCTGCTGCCATACTCATCCACCTTACTAACCATTCTGTATCTGCCATCCCTCTCTGCCAATCCCTCCACTGGCCTCCACTCAGTGTCCTCCACCTCTCTCTGCCAATCCCTCCACTGGCCTCCACCCCTCTCTGCCAATCCCTCCACTGGTCTCCACCCCTCTCTGCCAATCCCTCCACTGGCCTCCACCCCTCTCTGCCAATCCCTCCACTGGTCTCCACCCCTCTCTGCCAATCCCTCCACTGGCCTCCACCCCTCTCTGCCAATCCCTCCACTGGCCTCCACTCAGTGTCCTCCACCTCTCTCTGCCAATCCCTCCACTGGCCTCCATCCCTCTCTGCCAATCCCTCCACTGGCCTCCACCCCTCTCTGCCAATCCCTCCACTGGCCTCCATTCCTCTCTGCCAATCCCTCCACTGGCCTCCACTCAGTGTCTTCCATCCCTCTCTGCCAATCCCTCCACTGGCCTCCACTCAGTGTCCTCCATCCCTCTCTGCCAATCCCTCCACTGGCCTCCACTCAGTGTCCTCCATCCCTCTCTGCCAATCCCTCCACTGGCCTCCACTCAGTGTCCTCCACCCCCCTCTGCCAATCCCTCCACTGGCCTCCACTCAGTGTCCTCCATCCCTCTCTGCCAATCCCTCCACTGGCCTCCACTCAGTGTCCTCCATCCCTCTCTGCCAATCCCTCCACTGGCCTCCACTCAGTGTTCTCCACCCCTCTCTGCCAATCCCTCCACTGGCCTCCACTCAGTGTCTTCCATCCCTCTCTGCCAATCCCTCCACTGGCTTCCCGTTGCCCAACGGATAAAATTCAAAACATTAACAATAACATATAAAGCCTTTTATAACTCTGCCCCAAATTACATCAACGATCTTGTTTCTAAATATCACCCTAACTGTACTCTCCGCTCCTCGCAAGACCTCCTGCTCTCTAGCTCCCTCGTCTTCTCCTCCCATGCTCATCTTCAGAACTTTTCCAGAGCTTCCCCCATCCTCTAGAACTCTCTACCCCAATTTATCAGACTATCGGCTACTCTGCTCACTTTTAGGCGATCTCTGAAAACCTCTCTCTTCAGGGAAGCCTATCCTGCCCTCAGCTAATAATGGAATCTTCTACTCCTCCTACCAGTCCGTCCCTCACAGTTACTACCTTTTGCACCACTAGCCCCTCCCTCTTAGATTGTAAGCTCCCAGGATCAGGGCCCTCCTATCCCTCTTGTCTTGAACTGTATTGTTGCTGTATTGTCTCCCGTTATATTGTAAAGCGCTGAGCAAACTGTTGGCGCCATAAATCCTGTATAATAATAATAATAATATTGTTTGTCAAGAAATAGACTACAAAATGGCAGTACAAGATCAAGTAAGATATACAACAGGAACAAGGCACGTCTGTAATGTATATTTCAAATGGCACAACCATGTAAAGTAACAAAAGAAAGAAAGAGAAAAGAAATTAAGTACATGAGCAATATAGGTAGAAAGGTAGGCAGAGCTATATAGCTACCAAGAAAATGACTCAATCAACCAAAATATGAGTGGACCTTAGTCAGATAGTAAATGCCTAGGAGTTCTCCAAATTTCCCATTTTCTGTCCAATAAGTGCATCTTATCCAATAAGGTGTAATGAATTCTCTCCATGAAACGTGGACATTTTTATCTAGTTACATTGTTCCAGTCTGGACCAATGTACACCATACCTGTGGGATCCCTTCAGAAGCTGGAAATCACAACGAGTCTAAAGGCACTTAACGGTTGGAGCTATAAGCAGTAGCAGGATGCGTTTTCTTTAATTTCTTTCAATGGGAAACCACTGACTGGGACAAGGGGGAGGGCTGTACAGTGAATCTAAGGGCGTTCCGTATGTCCGTTTTTCATCTGTCCGTTTACGGATGAAAAACGGATCCCCATGTATTTCTATGGATTTGAGAATGTAAATGGGTGAGCATCTTTTTACGTCCGTTAATGTCCGCATCCATTAACATACTTTTTTTAACAGAAGAAAACCCTATTTTTCTTCCACAAAAAAAAACGGAACAGACGAAAAAGGATCAAAAACGGAAGAAAACGGATGTCAAACAATGTAAACGGATAAAAAAACGGATGCAAAATGGATGAAAAAAAAGATGAAAAAACGGATGTAAACAGATCTAAACAGATGTAAACCACTAGTCCATGGAACGCCAATCATTAAAGGAGAAGTACAGCCAAAGCTCTTTTTGCTGCACTTCTCCTGTGGATCACAGGAATGCAGTACGTTCTGCACTTCCGTGACCCGTCTTCAGCTGATGTCATTCAGCCGGTCCAGGCTGGGGAAAGATCCCGACTTTAAAGTCGGGATTCACCCCAAAGTCTGGAGCAGCACCTGGCTCAACCTCTCAGCCCTGAGCTCCAGTGAGCACTGGGAGGGCAGAGCAGACAATGATGACTGAAGCTGGCCATATAGATTTTCATTCAAGAATTTTAGTTTCAAGAATATTCGTTTTGATTTTCTAATCGTTAGTGGGGTCAAATCAGTGTTCATTTTCTACAGCAGTGACGGGAAAATTAGAAGGGGCAGGAAGGAAAACTTTTCTCAATCAAACAAATTTTCAGCCAGTGGATGTGGTTATCGTTCAGAAATGACATTCATTTTATAGTCGAATGTTAAAAGCAAAAGACACTTTTCGAATGACATTTGTCCATTCATAGAATGTTCAAAGAATTTTTGTACTACTTTTCTTACGAATATTCTTGCCCAAAAATCTACACGTGTATGGCCAGCTTGACAGTCCTATTCTCTTCTCACAGCAGCAGTGAGAACTCAGCGATCAGTGGTCATGTTATCTCACACTTAGAGCCGGCGGGGGACAGATGCGGCATCAGACCAATGCTGCATCCACCTAGGTAAGTATAATTTGACAAAGAAAATTATCCCATACTTCTTTAATACAGGAAAAATCACTCCTTTTTTACCCCCTCTTCCCTTCCTTTAGTTTTGGTATGTAAACTTTAAAAATAGTGTTTGCATTTGTTTGTGTGACTAAAATATAAAGATCTGGGGGTGCACAGAGGCACCTGTGCTTTGGGTTCCCTATATAGTCTAGACAGGGAATAGCAGATGTATTATGTGGCCCTCCATTCGACTGGATACAAATGCTTTTTTGAGATGAATATCACTGGTATATACTGTAGGTACAAATCTGTGCATAATAAATGCCTAGATAGATAGATAGATAGATAGATAGATAGATAGATAGATAGATAGAAAAATAATACATAGATAGATAGATAGATAGATAGATAGATAGAAAAATAATACATAGATAGATAGATAGATAGATAGATAGATAGATAGATAGAAAAATAATACATAGATAGATAGATAGATAGATAGATAGATAGATAGATAGATAGATAGATAGAAAAATAATAGATAGATAATAGATAGATAGATAGAAAGAAAAATAATAGATGATAGATAGATAGATAGATAGATAGATAGATAGATAGATAGATAGATAGATAGATAGATAGATAGAGATAGATAGATAATAGATAGATAGATAGAGATAGATAGATAATAGATAGATAGATAGAGATAGATAGATAATAGATAGATAATAGATAGATAGATAGAGAATAGATAGATAGAGATAGATAGATAATAGATAGATAGATAGATAATAGATAGATAGATAATAGATAGATAGATAGAGATAGATAGATAATAGATAGATAGATAGATAGATAGATAGATAGATAGATAGATAGATAATAGATAGATAGATAATAGATAGATAATAGATAGATAGATAGATAGATAATAGATAATAGATAGATAGAAAAATAATAGATAGATAGATAGAAAAATAATAGATAGATCGATCGATCGATCGCTGTGTTCATTCATAACCGAAGCATAGTAAACTTTTTTCTTTTGGGGGGGGCGCGCTGTCATGTTGGCTGTATGTGGCCCTGTGGTTTCTAACAGCAGCCCTGTGTGTACACCTATAGAAAAAAGAATTGAGTGACAAACTGAACTCTTCCTAAAATATTGATATATACTGTATATATATATATAGAGAGAGAGAGAGAAATATTCCTTTAAAAAGAGGGGGGGCTTAATATTTCAACATATCCATGCGCCCAGAGGTGACAGAATTTTCTCTCTGCATAAAGGGAATACCGCATCTCTGATCTCCTAATGTCACTTTCAATGTTCATTCTGAAAAGCCGTTGTGGTGGTATTTGGCTGGAAGAAGTAAGAGAAGCAGATAAAAGAATTTACAAGTCATTGTGATAAAATTAATGTGCTTAGAGCCCATTAGAAGAAAGTTAATTAAAAATTGAATGGCGCAAGAGATAGAGAGGGGGGGAGGGGGGAGAAGGAGTGCGCATAATTAGTCCAGCAGAACAGCTTGTACAGGGAGTGTGGCTGCCATTCATCTGCAGTCTGACTTGGTAGCAGTCCTATTAGTGGAGACAATGAGCCGTCTCTCCATAGCCGGCTATTGTGTTTATTTAGAATGATGAGCCTCACAGATAGTGTGTTTGTCATCTTCTCATCATTTATACTGTCACCTGCAGGCCAGAGGTGAGCTAATTAATGCACAATGCAAACCGCACAATGGATCTCCTCTGTGAAAAGCAAAGTAAATGTCTGTCTTGCCAGATGTCCGCTTTTATGTTTTAACCTAATCTAGAAAAATGACAGCTGGAATGTTCCTGTCTGCTAGAAGCAACGCAAACAAAGCCTACCTGCTTCCGATAATATGAGATCCATTAAAGGCCGACTTCACCCAAAACTAAGATTTTACTTCTGGATGGATATGGTCAGATTATTAGCTAAATCAGACTCCAGTGGGAAGATATTTTCAGCAGCAGATTCTACCACCCACCAGGCCGTAATAAGGTGTCGTTTTCTTGTCTGTATTCCCCAATTGTGTGTTTAGTCTACATTATGGAGAATTCCAAATCCAATCACTGTCCAAATCTTGTAGACTTCACCTCCGCAACATCTCCAACCTCCGCAACATCTCCAACCTCCGCAACATCTCCAACCTCCGCAACATCTCCAACCTCCGCAACATCTCCAACCTCCGCAACATCTCCAACCTCCGCAACATCTCTAAGCTCCGCAACATCTCCAACCTCCGCAACATCTCCAACCTCCGCAACATCTCTAACCTCCGCAACATCTCCAAGCTCCGCAACATCTCCAAGCTCCGCAACATCTCCAAGCTCCGCAACATCTCCAAGCTCCGCAACATCTGCAACCTCCGCAACATCTCTAACCTCCGCAACATCTCCAAGATACGCCCGATTTAACCTTGTAAACTACTAAGCCTCCCTCCCTGGTTATCTCTCGCTTTGACTATTGTAACTCCCTTCTCATTGGCTGACTTCATCGCAGGCTATCCCCTCTTCAGTCTATCATGAATGCTGCTGCCAGACTCATCCACCTTACTAACAGTTCTGTATCTGCCACCCCTCTCTGCCAATCCCTCCACTGACCTCCAGTCAGTGTCCTCCGCCCCTCTCTGCCAATCCCTCCACTGTCCTCCACTCAGTGTCCTCCATCCCTCTCTGCCAATCCCTCCACTGTCCTCCACTCAGTGTCCTCCATCCCTCTCTGCCAATCCATCCACTGTCCTCCACTCAATGTCCTCCACCCCTCTCTGCCAATCCCTCCACTGGCCTCCACTCAGTGTACTGCACCCCTCACTGCCAATCCCTCCACTGGCCTCCACTCAGTGTACTGCACCCCTCACTGCCAATCTTTCCACTGGCCTCTACTCAGTGTCCTCCACCCCTCTCTGCCAATCCCTCCACTGGCCTACACTCAGTGTACTGCACCCCTCACTGCCAATCTTTCCACTGGCCTACACTCAGTGTACTGCACCCCTCACTGCCAATCTTTCCATTGGCCTACACTCAGTGTACTGCACCCCTCACTGCCAATCTTTCCACTGGCCTCTACTCAGTGTACTGCACCCCTCTCTGCCAATCCCTCCACTGGCCTCCACTCAGTGTTGCAGTGCAGTTCCTGTGCGAATCGCATGCGATGTGCCGCACCGCATCAGTGTGAACCCGGGCTTACCGTCAGAAAACTGTTCACTGACTGTAACACACATACTCCATGTTGTATTGGAATAAGGAAAGAATGTGAAAGAAAGAATGGAAAAGAAGAAAAGAAAGGATAGACAAGGAAAGGGATGCAATAATGCAGTGCAGGAAACGCAGAAATTCCTGTGCGTTTCCCGCACCGCATTGCAATCACACGGCGTCCATGTGATCCTATGTGAGTGTCAATGTTAAAGTAACATCACTCCGAAACAGACCGCAAAACGCAGTGCGATTTCCAAAATTCGTGTGAACACCCATGCGATGCGAATCAGGTGCGGGGGGTGGGGGGTGGAGAAGGGTCCTGTACCTTTTTGGTGCAAATGCGATGTGATTTGAGCTCAAATTGGACCACACAGACATTTCATGTGATTTGCACAAGAGTGCGGTACGGTTCCTGTGCGAATCGCATGCGATGTGCCGCACCGCATCAGTGTGAACCCAGGCTTACCGTCAGAAAACTGTTCACTGACTGCAACACACATACTCCATGTTGTATTACCTTAGATTGTACGCCCCTTGAGGGTTAGAGACTGATGTGAATGTATAATATATATATGGAAAGCGCGGCATAAATTGATATTGAAATAAATAATAATAAATATTGGAATAAGGAAAGAAGAAAAGAAAGGATAGACAAGGAAAGGGATGCACTAATGCGGTGCAGGAAACTCAGAAACTACTGTACGTTTCCCGCACCGCACTGGAATCGCACGGCGTCCATGTGATCTGGTACGGGTGTCAATGTTAAATTAACGTCACCCCGAAACAGATCGCAAAACGCAGTGCGATTACCAGAATTGGAATAAGGAAAGAAAGTGAAAGAAAGAATGTAAAAAAAGAAAAGAAAGGACAGACAAGGAAAGGGATGCACTAATGCAGTGCAGGAAATGCAGAAACTACTGTACGTTTCCCGCACCGCAATCGCACGGCGTCCATGTGATCTGGTACGGGTGTCAATGTTAAATTAATGTCACCCCGAAACAGATCGCAAAACGCAGTGTGATTACCAGAACTGGAATATGGAAAGAAAGTGAAAGAAAGAATGCAAAAGAAGAAAAGCAAGGATAGACAAGGAAAGGGATGGAAAGGAGCGGAGAAGGAAGTAGTATATGCAATTGATTGTTCAACTTTGAATCCCTTGGCAATCCGCCTCGATCGTCGCACAAACTGCACTCCAATGTTGTGAATGCAGCATTCTGGTATCCTCAGTAGGCCTGCCATTGCCCTAAGCCCATCACAGCTCATCTTGAAATTAATATTGAGACAATCAAGGAGGCAGCATTGTGTTCTCAGTGTTTTTATATCCTTGTTAAACGCTTAATTGGTGTCAGTTTGGCTCAGAATGGCAGTTTACCAGCACTTTTATTGAGTAAATGAGCAGACGACCCCTAGCTCTGGCAGCCATTAGGAAGGGCCTAGCGAGCAGATCCACTTACTGATGCATATTAATGCTCTACGCTCCCTAGGCTCCTGCATGACTGAAACTGGTGCAAGGGTCATGGTTGGGCCAAGGGGTATGAAAAGTGTCATTTCCAAAGCAAAGCATTCCTTTTTCTTTTGCTTTCCTCTGGATCAACTGCGGCAGACGATTCTGTATTTGGAGGTATTCTATTTATTTTTTTTCGATTAGTTATTATTATTATTATTATACAGTATTTATAAAGCGCCAATAGTTCGCTCAGCGCTCCAGATTAGTTGAAACTAGATGGACTATGTAACTACTGTATGTAATCATTTATACATGAAATAAACAAACTCCAGGCAGTGCTTACACTACACACAAACTGCATAACATGTATCAAATAAAACTGTCATAAATAATGTTGCTTAGGTTGGCAACAATGTATGTGAAGGAAAATAAAAGCAATAACTCGCACAGCTCAGCAGCTTCAGGCTGCATTCACACTTGAGCGGTTTGAGCCCGGGTTCACACTTGAGCGGTTTGAGCCCGGGTTCACACTTGAGCGGTTTGAGCCCGGGTTCACACTTGAGCGGTTTGAGCCCGGGTTCACACTGATGCGGTGCGGAATTTCGAAGCATTTTCTGTGTGAATTCCGCACCGCACCAGAATCACACCCCGTTCATGCGAACCGCTGCGGGTGTGTATGTTAAGTTAACAACACCCCCAAATCGGTCCACGCAGAATCGGATCGCATGGGTGTGAACAGCGGTGGACTGACAACTCATGGGGCCCCCCGGGCAATAGGGGATCATGGGGCCCCTGTGTCCTTGCCCAAACTCAAAAAAGCCTATGAAAAAGGTACCAGGGGCATCTCATGGGGCCCCCTACCAGGGGTGGACTGACAACTCATGGGGCCCCCGGGCAATAGGGGATCATGGGGCCCCCGTGTCCTTGCCCAAACTCAAAAAAGCCTATGAAAAAGGTACCAGGGGCATCTCATGGGGCCCCCTACCAGGGGTGGACTGACAACTCATGGGGCCCCCGGGCAATAGGGGATCATGGGGCCCCTGTGTCCTTGCCCAAACTCAAAAAAGCCTATGAAAAAGGTACCAGGGGCATCTCATGGGGCCCCCTACTGACCCCGGGCCCTCGGGCGGTGCCCGAGTTTCCAAATGGTCAGTCCGCTCCTTGGTGTGAATACCCATGCCATCCGATTCTAGTGTGGACCAAAAAAAGGGTCCTGAGCCTACAAAATGTACGGCTCAAACAGCACCGCACAGAATTTGCATGTGATTTGCACAGGAAAGCGGTGAGGTTCCTGTGCAAATCACATGCAATATGCCGCACCGCACAAGTGTGAACCCGGGCTGAAGCTCCAAAAAAGCTCAGACCTAAAAAGTCAATTGTTCTCTATGGTGCCTGTTCACACCTGATCGCACGAACAGGCACCATAGAGAACAACTGATTTTTTCAAGTTTGAGCGTTTTTGATGCTTCGAGCCTCAACCTGGGTTCACACTGATGCGATGCGGCACATCGCATGTGATTCACACAGGAACCGCACCGCATTCCTATGCAAATCACATGCGATTTCTGTGTGGTGCAATATGAGCCGTACATTTTGTATGGCTCAAAGCGCACCGCATCCGTACCCAAAAAGTGCAGGACCCTTTTTTAGTCCCCACCAGAATCGGATCGCATGAGTGAAAAAAAATAGAAACCCCATACTTCTCTTTTAATAATAGCAGTGTTTTTTGCTAAAAAATGCTAACGCAGCAAAAATGCGTATGAAAAAACACTACAAAAAACACTGTTTTTAAAGCAGCTTTCTACAGCTAACGCTACTGGCATTTTTAAGTCCTCCTGCACACGGGACGCGGCTGATTTTGGCTTTTGATGTTTTTCTCTACAGGCAGTAAACGCCCCCCAGCATGCTATCCTATGTGTCCATACACACATAGCCCTCATGCACACTGGGGGGGGGACGTTTTGATAATGCTGGTCACGTTAAAAAAAATTTCAGATTTTTTTTAGCATTTTTGCATTAGCGCTTAGAGGTGTTTTGGCGCAATTAGCGGCGTTTTCCCATGTTTTTCCATGTTTGCGTTTTTTTGGTGTTTTCTTAATCATGAAAAAAATTTTTTTTTTGCTAAACAAAAGTCCAAAAACGTCGGTTTGCGGTATTTTATTGCGTTTTTCAACATTAGAGTGTTTTTACAGCTAAAAAACTAGTTCTGGGTTTTTGTCCAGCCAAAAAACATTGATTACAGTCTGTGTGTTCATGGACACCGAAGATAACATGCTGGGGGGGTTTAGTACCTGTAGAAAAAAATGTCAAAAGCCAAAAACAGCCGCTGTAAAAATGTCAATTTGCATGAGGACTTATGCAGCGCTTTACATATATATTGTACATTCACATCAGTCCCCGCCCCCGAGGAGCGTACAATCTGTGGTCCCTAACTCACATTCTTACATACACATACTAAGGCCAATTTAAACAGGGGCCAATTCACCTACCAGCATGTCTTTAGAGTGTGGGAGGCAACCCACGCAGGCACTGGGAGAACATACAAACTCCAGGCAGGTGGTGCCGTGGTTGGGATAGTTGTATATAAATTTCTCTTTTTATCTTTCGAAAAGTGCTCCCGTTGCTAAACCTTTCATCCAAAATTGCTGCATTTGTAAATTTCAAAAGCCATTATAAAGGAATATATAGTTACATAGTTAGTCTGGCTGAAAAAAGACATTCATACATACACAGGCTTGGGCCAATGTAGACAGGAGCCAATAAACCTCCCAGCATGTCTTTGGAGTTTGGGAGGAAACTGGAATACCCGGAGGAAGCCTGCACAGGCACAGGGAGAACATGCAAACTCCAGGCAGGAGGTGCCATGGTTGGGATTGGAACCAACAACCCGAGTACTGCCAGGTGGAAGTGCTAACCATTTAGCCACTGTGCTGCCCCACTCCCCAGGTGAACAAGGCCTTATATTCACCAAATATTATCTGTGGCCCTTTGGGTAAGTCCGGGGCCACACTTGAGGATCTCTAAATTAGGTAAGTTGACCAACCCTGCTCTAACCTTTCCCTGCTCTATACAAATGGAAATAAAAAGACAATGAGGGGAAAAAGAAAAGTGAGAGTCATCTCTTGTACTGTGACTAAACATTCGCTCTGCTTGCAGCACGCTGCCAAGGTGTCACTTGTATTAGAGGAGTAGCAGCAGTCTGTCTCCAGCTGCTTCAGTCTAGATCAGCATCTAATGGATTTAGGAAGCAATCAATAGCTCTGAGGACACAGGAGCTATACACATAAAATATATATGGCCGGGATGGGGTCAGATGAGGATTGTACCATAAGCCCACCATACAGATGAGTCTCTATATTATATGCGGTGTGAATACCCTGCGCATCATGTGATGCTGATAATTGTGATGTTTGGAGAATATTACTCCAAAGACATGCTGGTAGGTGAATTGGCTCCTGTCTAAATTGTCCCTAGTATGTGTATGTATGAATGTGAGTTAGGGACCTTAGATTGTACGCCCCTTGAGGGTTAGGGACTGATGTGACTGCACAATATATATGTAAAGTGCTGCGTACATTGATGGCGATATATAAGTACCTGAAATTAAAAATAAAATTATATATATATATATGTGTGTGTGTGTATGTATGTATATGTGGATAGATATATATATATATAT